>NC_037685.1:92287433-92470812 GCF_003255815.1 Theropithecus gelada
ATCATTAAAAAGTCAGGAAACAACAGGTGCTGGAGAGGATGTGGAGAAATAGGAACACTTTTACACTGTTGGTGGGATTGTAAACTAGTTCAACCATTATGGAAAACAGTATGGCGATTCCTCAAGGATCTAGAACTAGATGTACCATATGACCCAGCCATCCCATTACTGGGTATATACCCAAAGGATTATAAATCATGCTGCTATAAAGACACATGCACACATATGTTCATTGCGGGACTATTCACAATAGCAAAGACCTGGAATCAACCCAAATGTCCATCAGTGACAGACTGGATTAAGAAAATGTTGCACATATACACCATGGAATACTATGCAGCCATAAAAAAGGATGAATTTGTGTCCTTTGTAGGGACATGGATGCAGCTGGAAACCATCATTCTTAGCAAACTATCACAAGAACAGAAAACCAAACACCGCATGTTCTCACTCATAGGTGGGAACTGAACAATGAGATCACTTGGACTCGGGAAGGGGGACATCACACACCGGGGCCTATTAAGGGGAGGGGGGAGGGGGGAGGGATTGCACTGGGAGTTATACCTGATGTAAATGACGAGTTGTTGGGTGCTGATGAGTTGATGGGTGCAGCACAGCAACATGGCACAAGTATACATATGTAACAAACCTGCACGTTATGCACATGTACCCTAGAACTTAAAGTATAATAATAATAAAAAAAATAAAATAAAAAAAAACAAATATCATTCAGTTAATCCCATCCCAAACTGGGTTTGAGATGAATTCAACAGTTCAGAGCTATTCATCCTAGCTCTAATCAACTGAGAAATATTTTATGTAAATAAAAACACCTCTGTTTTTTTCTTTCCTTTTTTTTTTTTCCTGTGGCTTTGTTAGTAAAAGTGAAATGAACATGCAGTGGAACACAGTAGGACCACAATATGTGATCTTAATTTCCATTTATATTTACATTGATTATTATGATATTTTTAAAGTTAGAAAATGATATGTATTTAACACCTTTGTATCATAACGATTGAAATATGTATTGTAAAAGTTACGTGGATAAAACAATATTTTGTGAAACTGAGTCAGTTGAACTCGACCTCTAATGGATGTGTTACATGTTTTTCAAGATAGTGTAGTCCTTTTCTATTACTGCTGTAATAAATTGTCACAAATTTAGCAGTATAAAATAACACTCATTTATTAACCCCTAGTCTTGTAGTCAGATGTTTGGTTACCGACTGGCTCTGCTGATCTTTGCCTAGTGCTTTGCAGTGCTGAAGTCAAGGTGTCAGCAGAGTGGTGTTTCTTTCTGGGAGCTCTGTGGGTGAATCCTCTTCCAAGCTCATTCAGATTGTCAGTGAATTCAGTTTCACGTGGTTACTGGACTGAGGTTTCCATTTCCTACCTGACTGTCATCTGGGAGCCTTTCTTATCTCCTTAAGGCTAGATAATCTCCCTATTTTAAGGTCCATATGTCAATTACATTTTCTAGGTAAATGCAACTTCCCTTTTGCCATGTAACAGTCACAGGTTCTATGAATTAAGGCACGGTTACATTTGGGGGACTCTTAAGCCCATTGCAGTTAGATTGATAAATGGTGATTGTGAGAATAATGAGCTTCCTTTATGAAAGAGCAACAACTTAGTGACTGAATATGCTCAAGGAAGATGAAAGGGGAAGAAAACATTGGTTTCTTAGAATTCCTCCTGGCTCCATGAGACAGAGGTTTTGTGTATTGTCAGAGATTTTACCTTTCTTTTCCAATACACATACTTTTAATACTCAGGTGTTTTATCTTCAATTGAGTAAAATAGCATTTCCCATCAAATGATTTGATTGCAAATATTGTTATGATACATGGCATCTAAACCAGGATGTCCTGAGTCAAACATAAAATACAAAAAAAGGAATTAATTGGATTTCCTTAAGTTATATTAGATGTTTTATTTGAAAGAATTAAAAGCCAACATAAATTCAGTTATTCTTATACTCAGTTACTCAGAAATCTGTGCATTCATGTATTGAATATATTTACAAATAAGATTGGGGAAATGGAACATTCTAAAGTGCTTTTTATAGAATAATAGTATTTTGTTGGATTAGTTCAAGAAATCGGACATATGAAGGATAGTTGACTTTGCTAAATTTAAATGCTTAGATGATTCAGTGGAAGTCTTTTAGAGATAAACTAAATACACGTTACTGAAGTTCTTCTGTTTGCAGTGAATTTTAACTGCTATTTACAAGAAATTCTGTGAATCAAATGGCACTTTTTACTGTTAAAAAATGATGAAAGGGGCCGGGCGCGGTGGCTCAAGCCTGTAATCCCAGCACTTTGGAAGGCCGAGACGGGAGGATCACGAGGTCAGGATATCGAGACCATCCTCGCTAACACGGTGAAACTCCGTCTCTACTAAAAATAATAATAATAATAAAAAAACTAGCTGGGCGAGGTGGCAGGCGCTTGTAGTCCCAGCTACTTGGGAGGCTGAGGCGGGAGAATGGCGTAAACCCGGGAGGCGGAGCTTGCAGTGAGCGGAGATCCAGCCACCGCACTCCAGCCTGGGCGACAGAGCGAGACTCCACCTCAAAAATAAAAAACACTAAAAAGAAAACAAACAAAAAAAAAGATTGAAAGCATCATAAATAAGAAGCTGTCTCAACATAAACCAATGGTATTTTTTAGCACCTGGTTCATGGTTAGCATTGCTCACATTCATTTGACTTTGAATATGTTTAAATTTTATAATTGAATTAGAAAAATGGAAGGAAACTTGTTTCGCAATTTACTAAAGCAGTGGGTAAGTGGGAGAGGAGCTGGGTGAGTGACGCTTTTTTAGAGGAAGAAAGGAAATCAAAATAATTTTATTTATTTTTAAAATTAAAAAAAATAGTTTATTTTCTTCCTTTGCTCTTTTTATTCTACCTTTACGGTGTTTTGATTTGTTCTATGAATTGTTTAGAATTACCTTCTGTAGTGTATTTTTCTTCATAGTGAATGTATCTGCAGTGATTTTATACATTAATATTAAAATGTCCTTTCAACATACATTTCACCAGACATTATAACATGGAAAAATACTGTAATATAGTATTATTTGAAATATTTATGCGACAAATCGCAAAGTCCATTTTACATTCCATTAAGTCAAAACTTCACGTTGCCAAGAAATTACCTTAAAAAAATTTACACAAAACTATAAAACTGAGGTGATATTACATTTGCAAAATAAAAACTAGCGCTATTCTTTTGAAATATAGTGGCAGGGTTACTTGTAAATATGTAAAGTCAATGAATATAATAATTATTTTTAAATTATTGTGAAAGGTAAGCATATGATCTTTTTAATAAGAGTGATTGGTTCACATCTCAGTACAAACATTTCTTTGATCATTTAAGTGAAAGTTGATCTTTGGAGCTATAGGGAATTTTAATATTTCAGATGCATATAGGAAATATATAAAAGCAAAAGTAAAAAATTAGATTTGACTATTCTAGCCGTAGAACACACCCAACCCTAATTTTGTAATTCATATATACTGATATTCTCCTCTATTAGCCTCGAATATATAGGGCATATCTCCAGGTAGCACTTTTATCTGTCATAACATTTCTTGTCTCTCTCTGGTAGAGGTGCTTATGTAACAGCTACAGGTGGGGAGTAGATGGGAGGAGGAATGCATTCATTCCTATATATGTGCGGTTCACATTTGTTCTCCCAAGCTGGAGAACAACTGTTTTGATGGAGAAAAATTTTATCCCTGTGTACAGCACAATGATTTGCTTGTAATAAGTACAGACTAATAGTAAATATGTTTAGTAAATGAATCGTTGATGATAATAGTGTTTATCTTTGTTGAAGCTTCAGGGTATTGGACCCTAAAACTGTAAGGAATAAGAAAATGATCCCAAGTTCCCTGGGAATTGTAACATTTTATGATTTACTGAGATCCTAACATTCAGTTATCCTGAGTTTACATTCAGTTACCTTATTAAATGTAAGCCTGGTCTTTCTCTTTTTCTTTTTTCTTTTTCGATTTAAAATATTTTGAGTGACATCTTTTTCCCCCTATATATAGTGATTCCAAATTACCTGATGACAAACTTTTTTTTGCTCAGCTTTAAAAAAACTTCCTTTGATCAACATCTCCCCATTCTCATTTTCAAATCAATCATGTCCTTTGTATTCACACTTGAGCCTGCCTTTTCTATAATCTAACATATAAGTGAATTTTACATAAATATTTATTCACATATTAGAATCTAATTTATTTCTTCCATTTTTCTGCTAATTTCATAAAACTTTTCTTGATTATTCTCACATATTCTCTAAAGTTTTTTTTTTACTATTTTATAACAATTATTATATTTGTCAAATATATAAATTTATTTTTTTATATATTTTTCTCTTTAGAAGGTACAAATAACTTCATTTGGAAAATTGTGTCTTTTTTCTCTAAGTACATGCAAGATAAGTGTGATTCTTAATAATTCATTTTAATAATTAATTTTGATGGACCTCATTTTTAGGTGAGATTTATCTCAGAAAATTTATTTTAACACCTGGTATATTGTCTTTGTAAATATTTTGTTAACTTTCTAATAAAGGTAAAATTAAAGGATATGTCTTAATGGAAACGTTTGAAGGAAAAGTATACTCTGCTAGCTATTTTTGGCAGGATTTTGAACATTTCTTTCATTTATGACTGCTGTCTTCTCTAATCCACCCTGCTAATTTTTTTTCTTGTTTTTTTATGTCTTAGTTTCTTCAACTGTAAAATAAAGAGGTTGGACTAAGTTACCTCCATAGTTTCGCAATTTAAATAATAATCTGTATTTTTTTTTTTTTTTAAGGCAGGGTCTTGCTCTGTCATCCATGCTTAAATGCAGTGAAATAATAATCTTGACCATCATGAGATTTCCAGATGAGAAGGATAATGTTGTCATAGGAATTAAAAAAAAAAAAAAGTCCAAGTGTCCTAAAATGCAGAATTTGAATAAATAGAGCATACTGAGTATATATAGGCCTTTAATCTAAAACACTATCAACTTTATGGAATTTTTTAATGTAACATAAATACCAGTTTGGTGAAAGAATGAGCAAATAAATTGATAAGACAACCTCCCATGGCACACCATTTAGTTACGATAGCAATAATTAAGCTAATATTTGTGGAACGCGGTCTGCGCAAAATATTTTGCATGAATTATCTCATTTAATTTTCATTTACACCATGAAAGAGACAGTAAGTTCATAATTTACACATAGATGAGTCTTAGGAGGGGAAATTAGACTTTTCTAGAAGCTGGGACTGTATATAATATTGTTTTTACATCTGCTAAATGTTTATTTAGGCTGAGTTTGAAAATTCTACCATTTGGTATTGGTTCTTATTAAATTCTTCATTTAAAACAACATAATACTTGAAGCATAAGACGTGCTAAGTGACTTCACTGGGTTTTAAAATGATGTTAAATGTTTAAAATAGTGATGTTAAACCTCAAGACCTGCATACTTCTTGGCTCTAACTAGCCATTTCACCTGGTCATATTTCCCAGGTCTTGTTAAGAGTTGCCTACAACCAACATATCATTCTTTCTTGGTATTCACATAACACTTGAAGTTATATTTACACCTTAAATTATCCACTTGACATTTTATGTCTTAAGTTTTCAACAGGAAGGACTCTTCTACATGTGCCTATTTTTAGTACAACCACAAGTAAAATACTGCAAATGGCTTAGATGAAATGTTCTTTATGAGATCAACCTCATATTGGAATATCTGTCACATGGGCACAGAGTAATGTTTGTTAAATTGAAGAGGATTGACAGTCATAAAGATGAAATAAACTGGGTAAATTAGTGCCTTTATAATTCCATCTGTGTCATAAAATCCAACATTGGAGAAGGGGGTTATGGCTCCAACACTTTCATTGCTGACTTAATGTTTAGTAAATGAGTTCTGTATCTTTTTCAAACTTTTACAAAAGCTCAAAATCAAATTATGAAAACTATTTACTTTCTGGTCATCCCATGCAGATTATCTCCTATAGCATCAATAAACTTGTAAACAGCTATACATTATTTATATCCTATATTACCTTCTATAATAAATCTCTTTTATATTCTCTGGTTTAAGTCCCCATTTTTCACTTAAATTGTCACTAAATCTTATAACTAGCATCCAGAATTTTCTTCATCATAAGCTCTACACGTGGTCAAAAGTGATCTTTTAAAAACATAAACTCTCTGGTCTAAATGCTTACAAGTCCCATTACCTTTCAGATAAAATTGTAACCTCCAAGTATGGCACATAAGTTTATTCATTATTTGCTGTACACTTGTGTCTCCCAGCTCATTGTTAATCATCCTTTTTTTAAATTCTCTTCATCTCTTTAGCCAAGGAAAACTGCAATATCTGTGGCTCTTCAACCATGACATTCTCACTCCCACATGTGCTTTGCCTACTGCTCCCCACTCAAATGCCCTTCCTTCCTCGCTGCCATTTTCTCTTGGCTAACTTTTCCTTTATTCAAGCTCATAACTTCCTCTGAGAAGGGTTCAAAATAGACTTTACCTCCTTTAGGGAACCTTTTCTGACTTTCCAAAATTGGGTCAGGTCCTGCTCACACAGCATCCAAAGAATAGGCATTTATCACATATGTTTTGAAACTGGTTTTCTTATTGGCTTTTCACAGGATGATGTAAGTTCATTAAAAGACTTGCAATATCAGTACTAAAATATATATGGGATAAATGACTGTATGACTGATTTTTTAAAAATCACCACGGTATTCTTACTTCTTGACATCAGCGGGTTAAGTTTTAAAGTTCACTCAATTTTGTTTTATATCCTCAAAGGAAGACGTTCCTAGTTTAGGAGTCTATTTTACAAATGCTACTATATAAGGACAATTATATACAAAAAGTGACATTTAAAAATGATTATAGGCTATGTATTTATGTATGTATTATCTGAAAATATACATGATTTGTTATTAGAAGTAGAAATAACTTTAAAAAATACTGTGCTGGAACTTTTTAGCTCAGGAATCCAAACTGTTTTAATTGATTTTTTTTTCTGCTTTGTCTTCTTGCAGACCCATCAATTCTTTACAATAAATATTTATTGACTACTTGCACATAAAGGTACAGCGCTAGGCAGAGAATGCCTAGATCAGCGATATGGCATTTTGTGGCAATTTTGACTGCTTTTTCTCCGTGAGCAAATTTACCATAGAGGGATGAAAATGCTCAGGTATTTCTGACCCTGGCCTCCATGAACTGAGGCTGCCCAAGGAGTTGAAGAACACCAGGTGGTTGATGCTGCCCTTTCATTACATTCTCCATTGTCTGCCAGGGATCAGGACCTCACAGGGTCCTCACCTCGGGAGGAGAGATTGGACCCTGAACCTGCAGAGGAGAGAGGCTTGCTTAATTTCCCCCTTTATAGTTGTCAATTTAGACATTTTCTGGGAGCACAAATTAGAATCCTTGTGAGAGATGTTACTGCAATCAAATCAACTTCATATACCACTCCTAAAAATTGCTTGTAGTGATGTTATTTCACAATAAAGTCATGCCTGGTGTTTTCCTAAAATACATGTAGAAAATCCAAAACACTACAAATTTACATTTTTTTGAATGCTTCAATACTACAAAACTGTTTTAAAGAATTTATTTTTTTCCTCTTCCAACCACCATTGATGAAAGCCTAACTGCCAGGAGAGCTTCTTTTTTTTTTTTTTTTTCTTTTTTTTTTTTTTTTATCAGGGTCAGGAAATCTACCCTAAGTAGTCAAATAACGTAAATTGTTTTTTCCCCTGTAGCTGAAATTGCTATGTTGGTTTTAAATTTCCCAATTCAAATTAATGAACAATTTTCTCTGTGGTGTAAGAGTGAATTTGGCAGTGCAAAGATCACAGCAATCTCTTCTTCATTAAATTGGGCAAAGAGAACTCACTGGTTCACAAACTGTTAAATGGATATTAGGGGTTTTAATGAATGGAACATTTATTTTTGTGCCAGCTCAACTAACAACATTGACATGATTAGCATACATTTTGGCAACTATTCTAGCACAAGGTGTCAGTAAAAAGGAGCTTTTATCTTTGAGTTTAATTTACTTTAGCTTTCCTTGTTATTAATGTTTTTAATGTGAATGAGATGTTTTTGTAAAGGAAATCCTGCCACAAGAAGTTATTCAGAAATACATATTTTTATTAATGTTACAGGCATTTCTCATGCTGGAGATAAAGTCCATTCCCCAAAACACATGAACCTTCTTCAAATTTGGAAATGAATCGAAAATTGTGCTATTTGTACTGATGATGAAATTATTGCACTTACGGAGGATTCTTAAAAAATAAATAGTGTTATTTTTATCTCATGAAGTTCCTTTCTTTACAAAAAAGAAATAAGAAATAAAATATGACTCTTAAGAGATGTTTCCTCCATTGCTCCATATCAGTTATAAATGAAAAGTTTTGGGGGTTAAATGATCTTAGTCTCTTAGCTCAGATGCCTCTCATACAAAAGGAATTTCCGATAAAAATATATTTAGTTTTTGTAACAAATGTTGCTGCCTCATATACTTATTATTTTATTTACCGAAATTCTCAAACTGAAGAAAAATAAGATAAATGAGTTAACTAATACAAATCTAAAAGAACTTGATTGTTTGCATTCAATTTCTTTTTTTGCAGAGTATTTTTGTTTTAGAAATTATCGCAAGTTATTGCAACACTGCTAGCAGAGGATTTGTTATAAATATGTGGTAAAATGAAAATGTGTAATGATATTAAATCTATAATCAATTAATATGAATGTGCACATACATGGGTGCAAATTTTCATATGAACTTACATCAAATATTTAGGCATACTCTCTTTCTACTACATATATGTCTATAACTACACACGCATTTAATAATTTACCCAATGTTTAATTGAGTAATGAATTAGTTTAATATAAACTTTAATATAGCAGAATACTACAGTTTACTCACATTTAACCCTAAAAACAAACAAATGACAGGCACTTCAGTGAAATAACAAGCCCATGTTCAAATATAAAATGCTAAAAATGATAAAGAAATTATGAAAATATACCTTTAATTTGCAGACATATAAACACTTTTGGTACAGTACAGATGCGTGATGCCAAAAAGTAAAATGATCCAGTTTAAGCTAACACATTCCTTGTTTATACAGATTATTTTGCTATAGCTCTCATATAAAATAATATTTCCAGTTCACACAATGAATTGAAAGTGATAAATCACTGATGAAATAGCTTTCTTCATTGCAAGAGATTCAGTAAAAGCTAAATTATCAAAGAAATCTGCTGCAGGGCTTACAAATAAACTGTTGGACTTAATCCAAAACCAAAGAAAGGAAGGCAGAAATGGTAGCCAACAAACCTAAACAACAACAAAAAGATACGTACAGTATAACTTTCATATAAAAGGCCCAACTAAAACAACCAGTAGTGCACACAAGCCTCTAGAAGAATTCACTTTTAATATGATTTCTATTTTCTTATGTGATGGAAGATTTTAAGCCTATAAAAGTCTAATATATAACCCAAGTATAAAGTACAACCAACAAGTTGTGAAAGCACTAAAATGTCATGAATGCCTATGAAGCAACTAAGGATTGAAGCATTTCTTTGCTTCTGGCTGTTTTTCTTGGGCATAAGATCTAGTTACACTTTCTGTAACGAAGAATGTATGTGTGTATATATATATATATATATATATATATATTTCCCCTGTAATAACAGCAAGTGCAGTGGTAAAGCAAACAGAAAGCAATTCGAGTACACAGAAAGTGGAATACTCTTCAGCAGATCGAATTTGTAACACAAGGCAATGTTTTTATCCTTGCTAAAAAGGAATTGCACTTCTTTTTAATGCCTTCTCTTTCAAACTATATATGCACTTTTGAGGTAATAAACATTCTGTTTACAAGTGCATTTCTTTTTTTTCTTATATATTTAAATAGGGTGAAATTTAATTTACTTTAATTTCATATTTGTTTAATGTTAAAAACAATATATTTAAAATATACTCTTTCATTAATTTCATGTACAACTGTCAAGTACAATACCTCAGTTCCCTGCAAAGGAGCAGCTGATGCCCTCTTGTGGTGACAGGAATTTTTAGATAAAAATTTTTTCCTTTTTCTTACCTTACTCCCAGGTTTTATCAATCATCTGCTTGGTGTATGAAAGCTGCAAACCATGTCCAAGCTTTCTTTTTTTTTTTTTTTTAATAACAGTCCTATGGCTGTTAGTACTAATTTTCACTTAAAAATGCTGTACACATTTTATAACCTCTGATTTTAAATTTAAAAACCTGTAAACAGCTATTTACAATATAGAACAAGTTATAAATTAGTCGTCCTTCATTGTAACTGCCATCAACACTCTCCTTTTTTAGGTAATGAAGATCCAAAGTCAGTTAAAACATTTCTCCGTGTTATTCCACCATGAAATATCAAATATTAGAAATATCCATTGGCTTTCTCTCTCGCATGTGCAAGTCAATTTTTCCTTTCAGTGGAATCTGTACTTCCAAATTTTCATCTTCCCTGGGATGCTTTTTCCCTTTCCTTAAACAGATGTATATGCCCATCCCTGTGACCAGTGTGATGGAACCCAAGCTTATTACAGACAGAGCTACTAAGGTGGGCATACAGGACACAGATTCTACCTTCCTATGAGTCGGTTCTATTGAGATTTGTGGTTCTTTCTCCTCTATATTAATCTCTGGTTCTTTCCTTAAAAGACTCTCAATGTAACTCTCATTACTGACAGTGTCATTGACAAATAGGTTCACCATGACCGTGGAGTGGAGAGGCTCAGGATAACCATGATCACTCACTTTCACCAGTAAGCGATGGAGCCCATAATCTGTCTGCAGCAATGCCTCTTCCAAAGTAATGTTGCCAGTTTTTGGGTCAATCCTGAAGGACTCAGGCCTAGGGCCTCTTCTCCCTATGATGCTGTAAGCTATGACAGCATTCATGCCTGTGTCTTTGTCGACAGCATAGACTTCTGTAACCGGGGAGCCTGGGAGAGTAGAAGGCAGTACTAACAGATAAGACATATTAGACTGAGGAAATAAAACAAGAGGAGGGTTGTCATTGATATCTAGAAGGAGAATTGTGATTTTTGCTGTAGAGGAGAGGGCGGGCTCACCCCCATCAACAGCCTCAACCCACAAAGTATAGGAGCTTTGCTGTTCTCTGTCCAAAGAGACTTTAGCCCTCAGCATACCCTTTCCTGTATCTATGACAAAAATATCACTCTGGTTCACCACAGAGAGGGCAACCCATCCATTTCGCCCAGCATCAGCATCTGTTACACTAATTACTCCAATCTCACCATAGCCTGGAAAGTTTTCAGGCACAAAAAAGCTGAAGTCCTTGTTGATAAACCGAGGACTGTTGTCATTTTTATCCAACACTGTGAGGGCCACAGTGGCTATTGATTCTCTGGGTGGCTTCCCACAGTCAACAGCTCTGACGGTGTATCTGTACTTTTCTTTCTCTTCTCGGTCCAGCTGAGTAGAAACTGTCAGAATTCCTGTGACACTGTCTAAGGAAAAATATGATGGAGCATCAGGTCCCAGAAAATATGAAACTTGGCCTCTTTCCCCACTGTCGGCATCTGTAGCATACAGCTTAGTCAAAAAGGCATTGGGTGAGTTGTTTTCTTCAATGGTTAGTTCTATTAAGGGTTGAAGGAAAATTGGAGCATTATCATTGTCATCTAAAAGTTGCACTTTAATTACTCTTTTGACATGAAATCCTTCAGAGTTCCAAGCCACCACAGCTACTTCATAGAACTGCTGTAGCTCATAGTCCATAGGTTTTGTGGTCTCTAGTAAATATTCATTATTGTATGGTTTGTAAGGTGATAACCTAAACGGGCCTTCACCATCCAGGTAGCAGTTAACCTTGTATTTACCTTCTGGATCTCTTATGGTGAAAAACGCAATGGGAGTGTTCACGGGTTCCAGTTCTTTCAGATAAACAACACCATCTATCTCGTTTGCTATGTAACGAGGGACAATCTCAGGGGGTCTGAAAATAACTTTGATAACGGACACAAGAGCAGTGATTACAGCAGGGATGCAGCCTGGTCCATTAGCAAGGATGGTGAGCTTGTGAGACTGCAGAACACTTCCCCCAATCTTATTGAAAAGTTTAATGACTCCAGTGTTTTCATCCAGGTGAAATAAATCCTTAGATGCTTGTGGAACTTTCTGACTGTAAGAATAAGTAATTTGAGCATTGGTCCCCAAGTCTTTATCCACAGCCTGGACAGCTGCAATTGGGGTGCCCACTGTAGCATTCCCATACACAGTGACATTGATTTGTGAGTCTGTGAAGAAAGGGCAATTGTCATTAATGTCACTTATGCCAATGGTGAGTGTGGCACTGCCCAAAAGTGGTGGAGATCCACCATCCTCAGCTATGATGATGCTCACATATTGGTCCTGGGTTTCCCTGTCCAAAGCACCCATGACAATTAGGTAGGGGGTGCGCTCCCCGTTCTCATTTTCCTCCACGTCCAGGGTGAACATACCATGGTAGTCCAGTAAGCGATAGGTCTGTACCCCATTAATGCCTACATCTGGGTCCACAGCAGGATGTTCTATGGCCAATCGGGTGTTTACAGGTGCATTTTCCGGGACCCACACCGAGATTTGGGAAACAGGGAACTGTGGGGCGTTGTCATTGATGTCTCTTATGGCGATCTTCACCTTCACAAACCTGAAATATTCCTGAGGCAGGACAAGCACATCCAGCAGTAAAAGACAAGAGTCAGAAGAAGGAGAGGAGGAGATGGAAACGCTGCCGCCCCACGCGGTCCCTCCGCCCCCTTCAAGACACAGGGCCTCCCTGTCGATCTCCTGAGCTGAAGTGTGCAGCTCCCCGGAGCGGTTGTCTAGGGTCACGTACTGGCCACTCAGTCCCCGGGAGGCCAGGCTGAAAGAGAGAGGGGGGTTCCACTCAGCACCGGTGCGCTCTGGCAGCTGCGATTGCGGGTCCAGCCTCCCTGCAGACCGGGGCAGCAGCCGCAGGTCCTCGGCCAGGCTGCCGATGAGCACCCCCGCGGGCAGTCCCTCGTTCAGGCTGTACAGAAGCTCGGTGGCCCGGCTGTGACTCTCGAGGCAGCTGAAGGGTTCCACGAAGAGGAAAAACAGAAACAGATGCTGGCGTGGGGGGAGGGAAGAAAGCTCATTACACACACGGGGAAATAGGGGTCTGAGAGAGAAACTAGTGCCCCTGTGATCCTTGCTGTCCCCATCCCCGTTCCCAGAAGCAAAACCTCTAGTTAGAACGGGGGCGGAGAAGAACCCCGCTGCAAAGGGAGATCTGTGGGGCAATGTCGTCTCCAAAACTTAATTTTGCTGTTCACTTTCTGTCCCCTCCGCCCCCGCCTTCCCCCCCCCTCAGTTTCCCCATCACCACCCTCATCCAGCTAACTTCAGAATCCCAAACCATAAAACATCCCCGGAAACACGCCAGAGTGGAGAGGATTCCGACCCAGAGACTGCGCAACGCGACAGGGAAACCCAGGGTAGGTGATGAGGAGGGAGGGGGCTGGTAGTAGAGAGCACTGAAAGGTGGGCAATTTATTTCTCCTTGAAGAGTCTGCCATTAGAGTGCTGGAACACGCAGTGTGTTACACTAGGAGAACCGTAAAAACAACCACAATCGCAATGATAATAATACGGAGAAACTACTAACACTCTCTCCTCCACCTCCAACACTTTAGGTCTTAGATCGGAAAGAGCGATTTGTATTTTAGCACACATCTGAAATCAAACCGAAAGGATCTGGATTTCCACCTCTTACCAAGCCGTCACTAATCCTCCCTCCCTTAGGGGGAAGCAAAGTAAACGCGGAAAACGGTTATGCAAAAACAATCTGTCAATTTCAGTAGGCATTCATAGTCAGACGCCAGCAGCAGGAAACGATCCCGAACCCCTGTATCTAAAGCAGATTGAGCGCACCCCTGATCCCCTCCACCTTATCTGGATACATTTCTTGCTTCAGAAACTTCCTCTCATGACCCAAGGACTTCCCTATTCCTTGTTAAAAGGAAGACACATTATCCCAAACTCCCTTCCCTCCCCGTGCCATCCTTCCTGTGAAGTTTACATGAAGGTAGAAGGTTTGAAAAACCATCCGAGTGGAAATTGCTTCATAATACTGCAACTTGTCGGGGTCGCGGGGCTCCTTGAGCTCCTAACCCTTACCGGCAGGTTCCTGTGGCTGGTGCTGCTCCTGGGACGATGTAGACGCCCCATATCCAGGCGCGGGTGCCAGGTCGCCGGGTACCAGCTCACTCCCAAGGCCCGCGAGCTGCGCGCATTCCCTCGGCCGCGCATTCCCTGGGAGGCTGCAGTCAGAGCGCTCTTGAAGGGAGGGCGGCAGAAGACACTCCCTCTGGGTTCATGCAAATCGCTGGGGGAACTTCAGCCAATAGTCACTGGCTCTTCAATTAAGGACGGGAACTCAAAGAGGGCAGAAAGGCAAGGGGGCAGAAGGGCACATTCATGGTCTCCTGTCCCGGTCGCAGGTAACTGCAGACCCTGCCAGAGGAGCTGGAATGGGGGAGCTGCTCCTGAAGACTGCGAAGAGGCACCTCCGGGTTGGGCACAGTAACGCTTGCCCACTAGCCTCCTTCCTTGCTGCACCAGTCAGATGCTAAGTCCACAGGTTGCTAGCAGGAGAAGGAGAATTAAAATAAATAAATAAGCTTGTATTTGTATATGGATGTAACAGAGAGAGGAAGTCACAGAGCAATCACAGGCGCCGTCCCAAAACGCCCGCTTTGCCACCAGTTCCTCCTGGAGCCTCGGATCCAGCAGTGTTGGCACAGAGAAAGACAACGCACTTTTCTCAGCGGAGGGAAGGAATCTCAACTTCTGTGTAACGTAGGGTGAACCAGAAAAGTAATATGAATTCAGTGAAGGTTTCGACATACCCCAATTTTGAATCTTTGCTGTGGGCAGTGGTAGAGCTTCTGCTAGTTTACTAGTTGGAGGCTCAAATGTCTCTGGGTGTCTGCCTTGTGATCTTATTTTAGAGACAGTAGTGGCTTCTGGATGCAGGGAAGAGCCAAGAGGAAAGTAGAAACAATTGTGCTGTAACACAAGTAGTTCTGCCTGCAAGAAATTTTTAACACATTTATCTAAGTGGTAAATTGGTGTGGGGAGGGGGAGGGATTCACTGAAGCCTAGGTAAAAAATTGGTTATTTTTCAAATTAGTCCTTCCTTCTTTCCCTCCCCTCTTCCTTCCTTCCTTCCTTCCTTCCTTCCTTCCTTCCTTCCTTCCTTCCTTCCTTCCTTCCTTCCTTCCTTCCTTTCTCCCTTCCTTCCTTCCTCCCTCCCTCCATCCCTCCCGCCCTCTCTCCCTCCCTCCCTGCCTCTCCCTTTCTCGCTCTCTTTCTTTCTCCTGGGTTGCCTACTGGAAAACTGGTCCTTGGTAAAGGAATTGTGGAACAGTGTGTTGCCAAATGCTTGCATATCCCCTATGGCTTTGACACTGAATAGCTATATAACATGGAATAATCCCATAACTCCTGGGCTTCTGTTTCCTCATTTATAAAATCAAGGCTAGTGGGTTACTCCAGTACATTAAGCCTCTGAAACACTTTTTGATCTGCAGGTTGCCATATAAGTAATGGAAAAGCCCATGATTCATCCTTTCCTTGAGAAGACATTTCTCTTCATCGCTAGGCTTCCAGATATCCTCTGCACGGTCCTAAACATAAAACCTCACATACTGATGACCAGTGACTGAGCCTAGAATGGAAAAAGATCTTTGATACCTGATTTCCATATGCTTTCTGTAGGAACTACTTCAATTTTCCTCTTCCACCAAATGCTACCTAGAATATAAATTACTTGGCTGAGTTAACTGTTTTGCTTCTGATCCTTCTTATTTTCTCCTCATTTCTACTAATCCTAAAGACAGAGTCCTAAATATGGACAACACACAACATCAAAACACCTGGTGGGTAACAGCTTGTTATTGTGCAAATGGGGCTGTACATGGAGTTCACAAGTCTCTCTATATACAAATTTGGCATATAATTGTTCAAATTATATTGGTCGGGTTCACTGGCTGGTAAAATCAGTTTCTTCAAACTCTTTACCGTGAAAATGGAGCACTGATGAAGTGGTTGAAGTAGTAAACCTCAGCCCCCAACCACTGCCACCGCCCCCCTACCCCCGGCCCCCACTACATACACACACACTCTCAGAGGAACATGCACATCTGAGTTGAAGGTTGGTAAACAAACTGCAGTCAGGGAAGCATGATCCCTCTCCTTGTGCTTTTTAGCTGCTGGTTCTGCCCTACAGTTGAACTTTTGCCATAATTGGTAAATATTTACTTTGAGGTCTGTAGTTGAAACATACTTGACTCCCCAAATCAGTACCAAGCTGCTTCTGAAATGTGTTTAACTTACATCTTTACACAATACCCACAGCTTCCCGAAGTTGGAGGCCCACGGCCAGAGTTAGGCAATCTGTCAGCAGTCAGAGGACCTGCAATCTGAAACAATTCTCCATCTAGACAGAGCAGCAGAGCGGGCTGTTTATCTGCTCACAGGTCATGCCCTCTCCAACAAGTTAAGATCATCCACCTTTTTGGTGGAAACATAGGGAGCCATTTTCTTTATTTTTCCTTTGTTATAAGGACATTGCACAGGAGCCATTGTTTATGATGATAGTCCAAGTGAAGTGACATTTTCTCTTTGTAATTATATCTCAAGTCTTTCATTTTCCCTGGCCCCTTACTCTCCCTTTCCCTGCTTTGCGGTGGATGCTTGTAGTACAGATGCACTTCCTTTTAAAATGTTCCCCCAGCCCACACCAGCAGAATCTTCGTCTTCTGACCCTATCACCCAGCTGGTCTCTATGGAAAGGGTTATTACCATACCTCCCTTTATTAAGTTGAAAAGAAATTAAATATACCCATTTGGCCATAATTATTCTCTAGAGTGTTTCTAAAAAGCATAAACATGAGTTATAACAAAAGTTCTTCATGTAAGTTGAAACACAAGAATTGAACACATCTTGAAAAATAATGTTTGGAATGACACTAACAACCACATTTGCTTTAAGTGACTATGGTGATTGCAAAGTCCCTGCATGGAAGTTTGTCCTCAAGACTGGGAGATCTTGGCATAATATTGAACAATACCTTACACGCCACATTTCAAACCATTCACTGACCTACTTGTTATTATCTTTCCTCTCTGAAAATCCGAACAACGTTTTACGCATGTTTACACCTGAATTGGGCTTAAATAAAATAAAAAGGACTAAATGGGCTTCGTTCTTCCCATGTATCCTTTCTGTGGGCATTGTGAAAGCATTTCCAAACTCTTATTCCTTATGATGCCAACCTGTGACCTACCTTCTCGTGTCACATATTTCTAACGATGACTCAGAAAGCTTCTATGCTATTAGTCCCTTGAAAATAATAATTAAGAACTTCTTAGATGTCTCACTTGCTGTGGGCCTGCTTCCCAGGTGTTTTGTAAAAATCGATCTAGAAGAGCAGTTAGATTATATGCCTCCCAAGCCTATTTTTCCTATAGACAAGGAAAACAACAGGATAGATGGTGTACTGAGCTGAGCCAGAGGAGTGGATGATATTCTCTGGGTTGTTGCTAAGTTCTGTGTGACTTTAGACAAGTCATCAAACTTCTCTGTTTCAATTTCATAAAAAAAGACCCCGACACACTTCATGCACGTATATGCATGAAATGGCTTACCTCATATCTGGCATTAACAGACACTGCATGCTGATACACAGGTTATCTTGATTATTACTTATTGCATTCTATCACTAAAAGATACTATTTTTCATTTACTGCAAGCCTTCTGTTTGTAATTTTATAATCTCCACTATAAAGATGTGAGCATGATTATAAGTATATATCAAGATACCATCTTTGGCTGGGCATGGTGGCTCACACCTGTAATCCTAGCACTTTGGGAGGCTGAGGCGGGTAGATCGTCTGAGCTCAGGAGTTCGAGACCAGCCTGGGCAACATGGTAAAACCCCGTCTCTACTAAAAAATAAAAAAATAAAAAATTAGCCAGGCGTGGTGGTGGGCGCCTATAGTCCCAGCTACTTGGGAAGCTGAGGCAGGAGAATGGTGTGAACCCGGGAGGTGGAGCTTGCAGTGAGCCAAGATCGCACCACTGCACTCCAGCCTGGGCTACAGAGCAAGACTCCGTCTCAAAAAAAAAAAAAAAAAAAAAAAGGTAAGAATAAAAGATACCATTGTTAAACTTTTTATGTTTTAAATCTTTTTAAAAATTTTTTTGAAGCACTATGCTTTACAGGTAATTTTATTTGTATTTCTCAATTAATTCTGCTTCCACTATTTAGATTAGTTTAACAGTATTGTGGTATACACAAAGTTTCATGTAATCACTATATACACAGATATTTAAGCCATAACCATGTACATGTTCTGGTTAATTCATAATTGCAAATAAATATAAGTTTAGAATATTACCTTATTTTAAGGCCATTTCTTTTTTATTTTTTGTCTTGTTAATAGAATATTTAAAATTAGAAGTCCCTTTTGATGAATTAAAATATATGTATGTGTGTACACAAAATATGTCATTAATATATAGGTACCTATGTAAAAGTGTAAAAATACCACATCTACATGTAACATATAATAAATATATATATACAATGAAATATTATATCTCTATTCTGTTTTGATTCAATCATCAAGTTTAAGAGGATGATTACATCTGAAAAACCAATACAACGTCTGAGAAATGATAGATTGGTTATCTAGTGTCAATTATGTTTCAAACATGCTACTAGGTGCTTGACATATGTAATTTAGTTAATACTCATAGCAGTTTTATAATATGGTTATTATTATACCAGCTTTATAGGCATACATAACATGCTTGTCCAGAGCCTGATCTGTGACCTTCAAAATATGTGATCTTTCTACTCTGGTATGCCTTTCTCATCTGAATGAGAAGATAAAGGGCCCACACACATTTAAATGTATTTCTATTCAACAAACATTTATCACTCATTTAAAATTAAAAAACAAAACAAAACTGGAGGCACAGATGCGTTATATGATGCCTTTTTGAAGGAAAGGATTCTTTAGTCCATTACTACTTCCTAAATAGATACATACATGTGGACACAACTTGTCTAAGCTGTGTGGCTAACTTAAATCTTCTCCCAATGTATACATGTAAAATATATAATGTGTGCATAGCTGTGTGTATACTTGAAAGTACTGAAAAGCCTTGGGTGATTTTAGGGATCACCTAGTTAGCCCTCATTTTGCATGTTAGTTGACTGTGAGAAAGATGACTTATAGCTGACTCAAATTATGAAAATATTCCCATTTCTTATAATAGTACTAGAATTTAACCTCACGATTACTCTGATATTAGAGGATAACTTATAAAACCAGTATATTTTTTAAACCATCTATGTTTAAGATCAAAAGCCTTGATCTTAAGAGTTACTCTAAACTTTATTTTATTTTATTCCTTTGTTCAAATTTGCAAATATTTACAAATATTTTAAAGTAACTACTGAAGTACTAATTACTTTTTAAGTATATCACACAAAATTAAAAACTCCTACTTCATTTCCCTACACTATTCAGAAATTAATAGTGACACTAATAGGGAATCAACAGTGAGGCCTCTTGCTAAAAAAGCTGGACAGTTAGTAAATAAACATACATTTACACACTTGCATGAAGAGGGTGCAAATGAGTTAATTCACTATAAAACTTGTATTCTAAAACATTTACTGCTGTACTGTGCAACTCATAAATAGGACCTTTGTAAGCATTATTCTGTCCTAATGACTACTTTATGCTTTAGAAAACTTTGTGTAAATAGATTTTACATTTCTCCTCTTTCCCTATATATTCCAATAAGAAAGAATAAGATAGGGTGGAAGGGTCCTTTCATTTCAGAACTCAATTAGCATTACTTTAACAGGGATAAAAATAACTGTATGAAGTCATTAGAAAACCCCAGGCCTAATTTTAGCTAACATTTTCAACTTTTCCTCCTTATCCTGAAAATAAATTTTAAAAGTCATTTTCAACTCATTTTAATTGCACATTCTTTCTTCTCACTTCTGGTAGAGGTGATAATGAGCAGTGAAATCATCAAAAGAAAGGTGGTGGGATTGAGGAAGGAAAGAAATGAAGGGCATAGAAAATCCACAAAGTGGATCAGGAGTTGCCGAATAAAGAACAGTTAACTAAATGCGGTTTATTGATGATGCATATGCCTTACTTCCTGGAGTCAGTCCCTGGGAGATTTGAAAGAAGGAAAAAATACAGGCTGTGCAAAGAATAAAGCAATCGTAAACCCTATGAATTAGCATAGAAATTAGGTCAGCGCCAAAACAAATCTATTGAAGGAGACAAAGAATTTTAAATTTTGTTTTAGGAGACTGATCATCTATTTCTTCAGATACCTATTTTTTATTCTCACAAATTTAAGTGTTACATATGGGAAAGTTTAATGAAAATTTATGCTTAAGTAATGTTTTTATACAGATCAACAGATCTTTTGACTGGCTTGATAAAATCTCTTTTTATTTGACTCTGTGAGTCTAAAGTGCGATTGTTAGAAAACTGCATGACTGTTCTAATCTCAGCATGTGTGGCATATATCAAAGCATTGAGTGAGTATCATAGGGTCAGTAAAAGACTTTGTCAATGATGTACATAGTCAATATTTTCATGGTGAAAATAGGAAAAGCTACGATCACTAGCTACTTCTTTCTTGATATCTTTTTAGAAGGAGAGCAGAGTTTGCTGACCTCAATTTCATTTACTGCTAACAGCCAGCAATATTCAGCACCTAACTTTCACCAAGTGCATGGTGGACATTACATTGAACATTCACAAAGTCTCTGCAAGTTAATGATGACCGCATTTTACAGATGAGGAATAGAAGGCTTTTAGAGGTTAAGTAGGTTGCTTGTGGTCACACAGCTTTGGAAGTGGCTAAGTTAGGAGGAACAAGGAAAATCTGAGTGAGTTTATTATAATGCTGGTGAGCCTTTTAAAAACAAATATAGGGGATATTCTAACATTAACTGAAGCAAGAACATATGTTGAATAATGAATATGTACACATTATAAATAATGCATATAATCTGATAGTAACAGAACCATTTCAAAACTACCAAACATCTGGAAAAATTAAACAATTATAAACTTCAATAAAAATGTACATAAGCTATATTTCTGAAACAATGAGTACTCTGTTTTTTCCAAATTATTTGAATTATCAAGAAAAGAATGTGGGTTTTGTAACAGAATTTGTATAAGCAATTTAGAATTATATAGCAATAAAACATTTACTTGGAGAAAAGAATGTGCTTCTTGATAATGAAATTGTAAATATCCTAAAGGCCCACCATTTCTTAATTGTAGATAAAATTAAAATTTGGTCCAGTTGATATCAAGTTTATTTAGAATACAGTAATAGCAGTTTTTTTTGTGGATTGCTTCTCTTTATGAATACATTCTGCATTAACTAGATTTAAATGAAATATGAATAATAATTGGTTTCTAATGATAAAATTTTATTAAAACTTGTTTTAAATATTCATATGTTCTTTTAGAATTCAAATGTCAAACAAATGTAGATAAGAATTTAGATTTTGTGCAATTTAACAGTCATGTAGGCAAAGGACAAAAAAAGCTAGAAGGAAAAAAGAGATTGGCAAATTTCCATGGAAAACAATATCTTTTATGGTATTTTTCTTTAAATAAAAAGAATTAAAACTTTTAAAAATGTGCCGTAAGCATGGCATATACTCCTGGCCAACATGGCATATATTCTATATAGGGGTAACTATTCTTATTCTAAGTGTGGATATTCATGGTGTGCTTTCTTAAAAAAAAAATAAAGCACAATTACTGCCACTTTGTATTTCAATACCTCTCCAAAAAAAAATCCACATTTATTAGAGTCCTGCCAGAGCTTGTTAAACTATTCAGCAATGATTATAAAAGGCATTTTGCACATAATATACACCAGTCCTAAAGCTGAGAGACCTCAAGTATCCTTACTAGCTGTGCATTTCTGTAGGATTTCTGGATCCTGGTTGACTCAAGATGCCATCTCCACACAGCCATATAATATTTAAGAAAACCTCAATTAGGCTAGCCATGGATCCTTCAAATCTGCATCACTGCCACAGGCTCTCTAAGGTACTACACACAGTCTACAATAAACCTCCTTAATATCATAATCAAAGTATCAGTGAGCTTTTCAGCAAAAAAAGACAGGTTTTCACTTATCACTTAAAACCATTTATCACAAAATAGTAGAAATCTTGACTCAACATTATATTTTCCCTCCAATAGATTTTGGCAAATGAATGCCATATTTCTCAGAAGTTACCAGACACTAAAAAAGGGTTGTAACAACAGAGAAGGTGCCACGCTCTTCTTGTTATTGCTGTTCTTACAAGTCCTTTGCACATTCATCGTCCACTTTCCCTGACTTCAGTGACGCTACACTTAATAGTGTTTTGTACCTTACATCTCTGTCCTATTTTTGTCTTTGCCGGGTTTTCTCGCTCCTTTTATCACTTTTTAACTATAGGTTTCTCCAAAGGAGAAACTATAGGTTTCTGTTTTTTTCTATAATCACTCACTGGGGAGTCCTTTTATTGGAATTCTAGTCATGCAGGCCTTCCAATTGCACTCCCAATGCCTTCAAATTTTATGCATCCTCAAAATTTCCTGTAATTAGGAAACATCATCTACAGTTGAAAAGTTATTTTTCCCTAGGTGAAATCTCATCCCTAAGGATTTTTATTCCCTCTTCCACAAATGGCCTGTTCCCAGTCAGACAATCTACATATGACAATGCTTCTAGCATAAAACAGAAACATCCATACTTACAAACATTTTATCTGCTTAAAGGTAGTTCACAAGTATATTTAGTTATACATCCAAATTATAATGAAACCAACTACTATTGCCAACTGTTGGTGGAAGGCAGAACTGAGGTACATGGCTTTGTTCTCACCATATTAATACATAGAGGACTGACTGTTCTTGGAACATAGCAGATGTAGAAGTTTGAAAAATGCACACAGTGGAACAGTGCACTGTTGCCTGAGAAAAGTCAACTGCCTGAATCACAAGTGGCCTCAGAGAGTGGCATTAAAGTCATGAGATATAATAACAGCTACCAGTTTTGAGTATTCACTGGACTAACATATTTATGTGTATGTGTATGTATACGTATATAAATATGTGTGTGTGTGTTGTATATAAATTCTTACAGATAAGTATCATTATTTGCAATTGAAAACTGGGGAAATTATAGCTTAAAGCATTATGTACCTTATCCAGGATCACACAGCCATCATTTACATCATATCAAGCATTACCTTAATTCAAGAACAATTACCCTGAGTATATTCAGCTATACAGTCTATATGTTGAAAAATTGAATTTGGGAAAGGAGTGAGGATAGAGAGAATATTTTAAAATCTCAGGCATTAAGTCATATTGACCTAGCCTGACAATAAGCCCCAAATTTCCCATGAGAGTTTGTTTTCAGGCTGTTTTTCCATGGCATTGATTGGGCTCTTTTTTACTCTTAAAGTACTGTAGTTTAAACAATAAAATATGCGGTCAACTTAAATTATTCATATTAACAAGATTGGTTCAGAAAATCAATGAGCATGAAAATATAATGAAAATGTGTTACAAAGACTTCCATATTCATGTGGCATGGTCACTGCACTGTCTTCTGAAGATAGATCGTAGTGAGAAGCCAAAGAAGAACCAGGTGAATCAAACTGTGGAATGAATGAAATGTTTTTTCACAGCAGGCTGAAGCCTCTAAGGATTCAGCCAATGGAGATGGGATACATACAGCCATTTGGCTTTGATTCCCTCTGTGCTTCTCGGTGCTTTCCATGCATACTTTCTCTGGGATGCTCTTCTTTTGGTTTCAGAAGCTGGTAAATCTCTGCTGATTAACACATGATTTCTTTACAAACACAGAATCTTTCTCAGGGTGTGGGAAGCCTGATGTCTCAAAACCATTCTCTTCTTCAAAGAGCTCTTTCGTGCTTCTGTTCTGATTGTGTATCAAATCAGAGGAAAAGACATTTTCCCTTATTTCCAAGGTACGAGAAGGCATTTCACTGTAGCCTGTGGGTATGAACCAAGGAGACAGCATGGTACTTATGAGCCCAGGCTTTGTGATCACACAGATCTGGCTTCAAGTCCCCATTCTGCAATTTATTTACTAGTAGTGTTACCTTGAGCATTACTTAGAATTTTTAAGAATCAGTTTATATCCCAATTACCCTGTTTTGATTGTTACACATTACATGCCTGTATAAAAACATCACATATACTGCATACATATATGCACCTATTATGTACCTGTAATAATTATATACAAAATTTTTTTTAAAAAATTAAAATTTTATAGCATTTACCATTTACTAGAGAGTATCATAACATTATATGTGTTAAGTTACTTAATTTTTATAGCAGTTGTTGAGCTAGGTACTGTTATTGTCATTATTTTAATATGAGTCATACAGTAGCTATGTAACTTGATAAGCTTTCACAGCCAATAGTAGAGGAGCTGAGATGGGAAAGAAGGCAAGTTGCCTCCAGAACTCTCAGTCAACCATTTCCCTGCACTTTATCCTGTTAAATAGGGTTAGAAGTACTTACTTAGCTCAATGAATAGTGGTAGGTATTTAAATAAGTAAGTGTATTTAAAGTGTTTACCACAATTCTTGCCGCATAGTAAGGTTCAATAAATGCTAGCTGTAATAATCTTAATTATATTCTCCCCTTTCCTTCTCCTTCCAATCATTCATTTTCATTCAAAGTAAACCATGGTTCTTTTTATTTTTTGTACACTATATAATTGTTGCTATTCCTGTACCTTTTCCAGTGAATTTTTCTTCAATTAAAAATTCTTGTATTATGTGGATAGCTTTTCCAAAACATGATTTTTCTTCATAGTCTAGTGTATGTGACTTTATTCATTCCACTTTTTTGGTGCCTTTATCCACACTGAGTTTGATTTCTCTGGGTTTTTACTGAATTTAGAGATTTTAAAAATCATCTTATTTATGTTTTATTATAAGTTATAATCATTTTGCATGTCTTTACATATTGTTCTGTATCATTTTTAGACAGAACAGAATTTCCTCATATCAGTTTATAATGTGGATATGAACATTTTACTTGTTTCAATATTTTATATAAATATATTTTCAGTGAGGCTTATTTTATCCACATCTTTGGAAATATTTATGATAATTTAGCATGAATTACTAAATATCGAATATATGTTTTAACTGGAATGTAAAATTTTAAGATTTTCTAGTATATGTAAAACAATAGTTCCAGAAATTCTAGTTATTTATAATAGCACCGTAAGTATATGAGGATACTCATTTCTTCAAAGATATCATTATTGGATAAAGGGTATTTTATTTATTTCCAATAAGATAGTTCCAAATAGCATTTATTTGACGGGAATATTAATAATTTTGAAAATGGGAAATTGCTTTCATGTTTTTGGAGGTGGATATTAATAGTTTTTCTTAGTGTTTTATGAATAATACTATAAATACACCATAAAATATGGGTGCCATGAGTTTTATTCAAATATTTGATAAGTTTCTTGGATATTTACTGTATCTTGACTTGGATTTCCCCAATTAAATAACAAGCTCTTAATGGATAATGGTAAACACAGACTAAGCCTGTAGTCAATGTTCAATTAATAATTTTTAAATGGCTGAAAGCAATAATCTCTTAAATTTTAGTTAATTAAATACTATTAAAATATCCTTAACTCTCTCTAGCAGCATAGATGATAAATTTCCAGATATGGGAGACTCTGCCTGTTTAGGTAGTATTTGCCACAACACTATTTATTTCCTTTTAATGCTTGTAATAATGAATATAAACATAAATGTTATTTGACTATGATATGTTATATTGTTCTCTAATGTGAACATAATCAATTTAATTAATATTCTTTTACCAGAAGTAAAATGTAATGTGATTAACTTTGTTTATTGAAAGAACATGAAAATGTTTTTCTCCAAATTAAATACACCAGAAACATTGTATTCTCATTTCTATTTCTGCTAAATGGATCTCCTACCATCCAGAGACTGTCGGTCCATGAGATCTGCTAATCCACTTTTTCTTCTTTCTTTGGTCAAATTGTTCCCTAAAGTTTAGCAAAATGAAAATAATGTAAAAATTCTTTGCTCCTCCAGAGAAAATGTTTTCTTTTTGTCTGCCTTGAAAATCTGTTCTTTTCATATTTGTCTCTTGCTTACAATGTGAGAGTTAGCAATAAATGAACAACTGAATGGAAACGAAGACCTCAGAGTTGTTTTCCCCGTGGAGTCAATGCCTTTGGGTAAACAGTGACTCTTTATTCTTCCTGTGGTTTGTGGTATATATATTTTCATTATCTGTAAAGTATAGAAAATAATACCTTTCTCTGATGTCATGCAGATTAAGTAAAAAGTGTGTCCGTAAAGAGCTTAAAATTTCAGAAACAAAAAATGTTCTTATTTCACTACCAGGGTTGTAGATGAATTCACATGGTCTTCAATGCCAAAGCTTGATAAGATAAAGCTGCTGTAATCAGCCTCATAGAATAATCCTGCAGTAATGTTTTGTACTCCAGTGTCGACCAGTCTTCACTATTGTCTCTTTCTACCTTTTCTCATTTCTTCCTGTTACCTAGTTTGTATTTCCTTATATATAATAGAAAAAAAAAGATTCTAAAGGTCAAAGATATTATCAATAAATCAGCCACTGGGATATTGCTGTCAATATACAATATTTTATATGACAAAAATATTATATGCCTCATTCGAGCCATTTTATATTAAGGCAATATTTGAGACTTTTTTTTTTTTTAACTTGAGATGGTAGGCATTGCAGAAAGTGTGAACTCAGTGTATATTCTTGGACTTTATGACACATGAAATGTTTTAGAATTTAAAATCAATTAAGTAAAGGATATATAAACTACTTTTATTAATAGGAATTACAAAGTTATGCTAATCTCTTAGTTCAATAAAATTTTGCTGACTACCATCCAACTAACTAGGTACTGTTATTATCCTAGTTATAGATGGGAAAATCAAGGCACAGATCTTATATTATTTTTATTATCTTAAAGGAATATCCGAGACTGGGTAACTTATAAAGAAAAGAGATATATTTGGCCCATGTTTCTGCAGGTTGTACAAGAAGTGTGGCACCAGCCTCAGCTTCTAATGAAGGCTTCAGGCTGCTTCCATCTATGGTGGAAGGTGAAGGGGAGCCAGTGTGTGCAGCGATCACATGGCAAGAGAAGCAGCAAGAGAAAGGAAGAAGTACCAAGTTCTTTTTAACAATTAACTCTTGTGAGCAAGAGCAAGAACTCACTCATTACCCTGAGAAGTCATTCATGAGGAATCTTCCCTTAGGACCTAGAAATCTCCCCTTAGGCTCCACCTCCAACATGGGGATCAAATTTCAACAGGCAATTTGGGGGACCAACACCCAAACTATAGTACACAATGAGTACATTAGGCAAAGTTATAAATCAGTTCCAAACTCTCAGCAGTTTAACACAATAAAGATTTATTTCTTTGGGAGGCCGAGGCGGGTGGATCACGAGGTCAGGAGATCGAGACCATCCTGGCTAACATGGTGAAACCCCGTCTCTACTAAAAAAATACAAAAAACTAGCCGGGCGTGGTGGCGGGCGCCTGTAGTCCGAGCTACTCGGAGGCTGAGGCAGGAGAATGGCGTAAACCCGGGAGGCGGAGCTTGCAGTGAGCCGAGATCGCGCCACTGCACTCCAGCCTGGGTGACACAGCGAGACTCCGTCTCAAAAAAAAAAAAAAAAAAAAAAAAAAAAAAAAAAAAAAGATTTATTTCTTACTCACATTAGATGTTTATTGTTATTCTCCACATATTTTCACTCAAGGATCAGGCTGATCTCTTTCACCACGTAATCTCTGCATGTTCTGGCACCCCTTCACCTTCCACCGGGAGTGGAAGGAACCTGAAACCCTCACGAATTGGATGCTGGTGTCATGCTTTTTATACAGCCTGCAGAACCATAAGCCATATACACCCCTTTTCTTCATAAATTAAGAAAGACCATTGCTTGTGACTCCTCTTATCCAATTCTTAGCTTTCCGTGTCACTGTGGAAGGAAGGAGTAAACATGGAGAGCTCATAGCAGCTATGAAATGGCTTACCCAAACTGGGCACACATTGCTTCCACTCACAGCTTACTGGCCAGAACTCATCGCATCCCTCCCATTCCTACTGTCTGTAAGAGATTAAAACATGTAGACCTCTCTTATACCCAGAAAGAAATACTGAATTAGATCTGAACACTTAGAATAATTTTAGAAGAAAGTTTAAGTAGCTCATCCAAAACCCAACAGCTGGTAAATGGTGGAACTGAGATTTAAATCCAGATAAACTGACTGCAGAGCCAGCATTGCAAACCATCTTTATATCATTAATATTCATTTAGAAAACATCTGATGTCATTTTATGGCCTCCATTTCTTGTTTCAAATTCTAAGCTTATGATTTTATTTTAGAGTCATTTATTCCAAATATCTATTGCGTTAAAATCCAATAAACACATGGCTTCTTGAGAAACAGTTTCACCCTTTTCTAATACACATCCATAAGTGAGTGCAGCTATTGAGCATGTTCTCAGGAAATATATATTTGTGTACAAATATATACACACATATTATAAATTGCATATGCATGTATTTTATGATATGTATTACACATATATATTATATATGTATTTACACAAACATATAGACATATTAACAACAAACAGCACTGACAGTGCTGTTTTTAAAATAATCATTTTAATTGCTCATTCTCTTCAGATTTTTAAATGTCATACTACATCTGTTACCTTACAAGGCTGCTAGCCAAAAAAAGGACAAAGTATTTTGGATGTTTTACCCATATTCTGAGATGATAAAAATTCTATTTCCTCAATCTGCCAAGCAAGCTTCATATTTTAGTAACTCTAAACATTAAAGAACTCTTTGTATAGGGTCTCAAATAAATAGCAGATGGATTTCAGGTTGTCTACATTAAAATGCACATCTGCTCTGAACAAGATATAAATGTAAAATTTTGAGCTTTCTATTTATAGCTTTAGCCTAGTGAGGAAAAACAAACAAACAAACAAACAAACCTAAAGCACGCATTAGATTTCAGAATAGCTTCTTGTTATTGTCTGCTCAATAGCAAATAATATGAGGATCATAAAGTCTTGAAGAAGACGTTGAATTTCTTCTGGGAATGGATAGAAGTGCTCTCTGGTGTGTTAAAATCATTTCAAAGGGTGCTTGCTGGAAAGAAAAACATTTTATTTGCCAAAGAAATTTTAGTTATATGTGGGTTTACAAACTTCTATGGACCTGCTAGAAATAGTAGATGCAACAGTGAAGTAAAGAAATCAAGACACTGAAGGTCTTGTGTTTTGTGCTTAGGTATTGGTGTCTGTCTTTTGATTTCGATTAGATTTCAGCTCATTTCAACAATTATTACACTATCAGCAAAATGTTGAAATATGTAATAACATATTACCTTTAATCTATTATTGAATTACCATTCTGATAAATTTTCAATTTAAGATATTTTGATGTTTTTATAACTAAATATGAAGATGTATGTTACACATGCTTTAAAGTTTACTGAATAAGCAACAACAGAATTGAAGCAATGCAAAAATAAGGTAACAAAGGCATTTATTAATTCGATATTATGACAAATTTAGTTGTGACTTTAGAGAGCTTAATTTGCTTCTCACTATGTTATTCCACAGGTTACAATATCATTTAGTCATCTCAAAAAAGAAATACTTTTTTCTTGTGGAATTGGCCGGGCGCGGTGGCTCAAGCCTGTAATCCCAGAACTTTGGGAGGCCGAGACGGGCGAATCACGAGGTCAGGAGATCGAGACCATCCTGGCTAACATGGTGAAACCCCGTCTCTACTAAAAACTACAAAAAACTAGCCAGGCGAGGTGGCGGGCGCCTGTAGTCCCAGCTACTCGGGAGGCTGAGGCAGGAGAATGGCGTAAACCCGGGAGGCGGAGCTTGCAGTGAGCTGAGATCTGGCCACTGCACTCCAGCCTGAACGACAGAGCAGACTCGGTCTCAAAAAAAAAAAAAAAAAAAAGACTATGACACTTGGACAATTACATACAATAGCCTTTTATTGCAAGAATACATTATAATTACAATGTTGTACTTTTTTTTTTTGTAACAAAGCATTTTTAAGAGATTTAGAGCTCTGCAATCTTGATATTATTCTAGTATCTGCTACTACTGTATTTCTTCAGAGAAATAATTAGTAAAATATTGTGGCAAAACAATGTACTACAGTAGAAAGCCTTTCTACTTGTAAGTCAACAATTAATGTATCACAATAGCTAGGAATAGATCTAAAATATTAATTTCATATTGAAATGTACCTCTACCTGATCACAGATTTCTATTTTTTTTGAGTCTGTAGTAAGCTACTGTCATGTTCTATAGAATAATATTGGATTCTGAACTGATAGGAACAAGATAACAGAGAAGAAAACCAAGTTTTCAGGAGTGTGTTTCCTCTTGGTACGTTTGGATGATAGTAGGTAAGGAACTGGAAAATTTCTGGACGACTATGGTTCCTATTTTGTCTATTTTTTGAAAACTGGGAGAATATTTTTTAATGGGGAAAAGGTGAAAGGCATATATTTCTTGTTGAATTTCATGTCTTATTTGAGCAATAATTGTGAAAGGGCTTAGAGATACCCATGAGAGAGGTTATAATTAGAGATGTGATAATTCTATACACACAGAAGTGGTAGGTGAAACCATGGACTTAGTAAAATCATCTAAGGAAAATGGCCAGAGGGATGAAAGAAAAAGTCAAAGGCAAAAATATGGATTATAATAACAAAGAAGAATCAGCCACAAAGGGCTAAGAGGCTGAGAAAGAGTAATCAGAGAGTTAGAATTTTAAAACCAAACTAGAGAAGACAAACGAAGTAAACATTTCAGTAAAGGGAGTAAAGTATAAATTAATAGTTCTTATATGTTAGACACTGTACTGAGTTCTTTACATACTTTATCTCATGTCAAGTTCCCAATAATCTTTCGAAGTGATGCCATGTTCCAAATTTACAAATGAGGTAAATAAAGCAGAGAACAGCTAAACTTGCTTCCTGCTGCACATGTCCCTTAAGTACTACAGATGAAGTTCAAACTCCGGTATGTCTGACTGCAGCTCACACTCTTAAATTCCCCTCTCTACCAGAACAGAAAAAGAGTTGATGATTTCTAATTGATTTTTATTTGACTACTTTTGACTTTGGACATTATCATTGAAAAAGAGATTATTAGATTTAGCAGCTAGTAACAATACATTTGGTATATTAGAATAAGAAATTCATTGAGTCTTGGGGAATTTATGAAAAAATATTTTATAAAACATAATGTGAAGGAAAGAAGGTTACAAATAAATTTATAAACAATAATGATACCCAGCAATGATCTATATAATTACACAAACTGTGAACAATAATGAATATACTACTTAATATTTCAACATCAGTTTTTCCTTTGATAAAATGAACATAGTGCTTGAATTATTTTAGGTGAATAAATTAAGTAATATACACAAGATATCTTGTTACTATGAGTAGTGAATAATACAAGTTCCAATAAAAATAATATTTGCTATCTCTCAATCAAAATACGTGATTTGGCTGAGTTCTACTTTTGAAGAGTGAGACTAATAGAAACCAGATTGCAATATGCTAATGAATAGATGAGTTATCTGCTAATGGAAACAATGATTGTAGATTTTTAAAAAAATGTTTGACAATGAAAAGAATTGCATTAGGGATGCAGTTGAATGGGATGATGAAAGTTGAAGAAGCAAAATGTTTACAGACTAGAGAGAGAAAAAAACTAAAGATGAAAAAGTTGATAGAACAATACCTTTGAAGAGGCCTGATAAAATAAAATTGAAATCCTTTAAAATCATTGAATTTGCATAATTCCCATGATAATTTGTTTATTTCCCCCTTCTTTTCAACCCTTTTTAATAACAGGTACTGGAGATCTTGATATAAAAGATCAGGTTAACTTTCAGAATATCTGAAACCAGGTCTACTCTCTCTGCTGCTGACTCATGATGCGACTATGGGCAAGTCATTCGGTGTCCCAGGGTTTAGTTTATTCATTTGGATAATAGGGCAGTTGGATTAGAGAATTCCTGAAATCCTTTGCTGTTGTTCAGACTAGTTTCGACTGACTAAAACAGGTTGTTTTTGAATTTGATACTTGTCATCTTTTTCTTTGTTCTTAACCCAACACTAGTCTCTAAATGTTTGGAGGAAAAGAACACACAAAACAACACAAGAAAACCTTTACACATCCTAAGGGTGGGTGAAATTGGATAGGCAGGAAAACTTTCAGTCTTTTGCCTAGGTGATTTCAGATGTTTATGGCCTAATTATGTATATATATAATTATTTATAATATTTATGCAGAAATAGATATAAATATAATATAGTATAAATATAAATGTCAGAGCTTTTTCCTCCCTCCCGCTTTCTCTCCCTTTTTCTTTCTTTCTCCTTCCTTCCCTGCCTCCTTCTCTCTTCTTTCTCATTCTCTTTTCTTCTTTCTCTCTCACTTCCTTCCTTTTTTACACCCTTCCTTCATTTTCTTTTCTTCCTTCTTTCCTTTCTTCCAAACCAGCAAGGCAAGTTATTTCCTTTACAGTGGTCTTGCTATTTCTGTTACTCACTGCTTAAGTGAGAAGTTCATTTAGACTAAAATAAAAGAAATATTTTCATATAGTAAATAATGAAAATATGCAATGTAAACCATATTAAATGAAGTTTGTTTAATAAATGCAAAGTATTAAACACTATAAAATCATCTACTTTTATGTTTCAATAATTTACAAACCTAAGATTTCCTTCTGCAGAAGATAGGAAAGTGAATGTAAATTATCTTAATATTTCACCTTTTAAAATCAAATATTTATCCTTTAAAACCCAACATTAAACTCAGAATTATTTTATTTTAAAATCTACTAAACATCTTACCAATCTATGTGTATAAACATTTCTGGGAAAACTGGGTAAAGTTTAAACTTATTTAGGTTTCAGTTTCAGGAGACTATCATTCAGTTCAGTTTTTGATGATCAGCCACTGTTACTTTTATTCTGTATGTTCAAATGAGGTAGCTGAAGTGTTTTTTAGATGAAACACTTTAGGCAACTTCACGTATAGACATTAAATATCAATTTAATAATTTTACTTTAAAATTTGTCCATTTTTTTAAAGAACAGAATAGGTATTCTACAATGAATACATTGAAATATGTATTTCTTCTCAACTAATTCAGAAAACTTGAAGATCAACATCTTACATGATTTTACAGATCATTCCAGATCTAATTCTATGATTACTGCCTGTTGTATAAGCGCATGTACTTATACCTCCATACTCACAGTCTGTACACACCTTTACACATATACACAGTAATATTCATATACATACATACACACACACACACACAACAAATGCATCCACATGTGCATATACCCACATTTCTGGTTTACATTGTGAAAGCAAAATAAACGTCGGGACCTCAAACTCTCTAAGGCAGAGGTAGAATTCAATATGGGAACTACATCATGCAAACCTGCCTCCCTCACAATTCATGTACTAGCAAATTCCTTGTGGGCCCCAAGATATTTACACCAACACAGTCTGTTGAATTTCACCGTGACGATGTAAACTGATAACTTTTCTTCACAGGTATGGGGCAAAGGAGAAAACTGAAGTCATCCCTCTGCTTACCTGAGACAGATGTATATCTGATTGCTTCTTCTGCCTTATGTTTATTTTATCTTTCGTAAAAATGCAGATTCACTGAGCTAGATGAATGCATAAGTGACTATTCCTCTATTCCACTCTCACATGGGACTCAAAATAATGCAACCAATGGCTTGCCTCTTATCTACCCACACCTTTGTAAAATTTCTTCCTCTTTCCCCAATATCTGCCATTTCCCCTCTATATATGGAAGCCCACAAAATCGTCTTTGGAGAAAGGTACAGACCTGTCTCCTGAGTATGCGTCCTCATCCTCGGCAAATAAAATTCTAAATGGATTGAGATTTGTCTCAGATACTTTTTGGTTTATGAGGTAATCATTTGTGGAAGAATAAGAAACAATACAAATTTTCCACAAAATTACTTTAGTGCATTTCCAGAAGACATTGTAAACCAAATGTTTTCAGACATATGCTAATTTGGGAAAGAGTTTTAAAGATACATTGCTTTTTAAATAAAAAAGTGGAAATCACAGTGCATTTTAGATCTCCTATCCCATGAGTTCCTTTATCAATTATTCCTTAGGAGAAAAGTCTTAACATAATAGTGATTTCTGTATTGTGCTGAGGAAAAGTAAGGTCTGTGGTATGGTGCTAATATGATACAGGTGAAATGTTTAATACTATAAGACTTTCATATCATTTCTTATCGCATTAACACAGGAACAGCATTCCTCTCTTGGCCACCTTAGTTTTCCCATTGCCTGCCACTGTTGGGGATTCATGAATATTTAAAAGTTGTGAAAATAAGCTCTTGTTGACTCTGAGTTATGGTTCAAGAGCTCAGGTTGAGGTGACTTTTTTTTTTTTTTCCTTGCCGAAGTTAGATTCTCTCAAGGAAGATTCTATCACTTGCAATGGAGCACAATACCTGAGAGAAAATGGTTAGGCCTTTCCAGATACTTCTCAGAACACTGGAGCAGGGATCTATGATATTGTGTTGTTTCCTCCAGTTGACTACAGAGGGCCCACGAGCTGCAAGCAGAAACGTCACCATGTTAACGGCAAAAGAAGAGGCATACATATTCAGAGAGTTTTCTGTTTCTTCATTGCCAAGCTTCCTGCTGATTTTCTTGCAATTGAGGATGTAGCAATTTAACAGTTTACTATTGATCCCTCTGAAGCTGACAGATTTGCATAAATACTGTGCATAGGCACTAGTTCATTTCATGTGTTTGTCTATGTGATTTTGTATTATTTCTTGATTCCTTTTTGTTGAAGAAAAAAATAGCAGTAAATGAGTGTGGATTCCATTACGACTTCTGATTTGTAATTTTTTTCTTTTTGTGAAGCAGACAGAAAACATATCCATTCAATACATATAGAATGGGGCTGATAGTCCTCTAAAAGTAGAGATATAATATCTGACAAAGATACATTTTACTTTTGAATGGTTTGTTTAATTTAAATATGGCTTAGGTAAAATTATTATATATTATGTGGATTCAGCATAGCAATGGTTATTCAATCAATTTTCATTTGTTCAATGATCACAAGCTTTTCACATTGTCCTAAACACACTAAGCACAATAAAATCAAGGTATTTGAACTTTATTAACTTGCATCCTTTCGTCTTGGATAAATGTAAAGACTCATATTTGCTACTTTTACTATGAAAACAATTAAAGTGTTAATATGTTTTTTCTCCTGTAACTTACAAGATTTAATCTTTTTTTTTTTTTTTTTTGGATGGAGTCTTGCTCTGTTGCCTAGGCTGGAGTGCAGTGGTGAGATCTTGGCTCACTCCAAGGTCCACTTCTTGGGTTCATGCCATTCTCCTGCCTCAGCCTCTGGAGTAGCTGGGACTACAGGTGTCCACCACCATGCCCAGTTAATTTTTTGTGTTTGTAGTAGAGCTGGGGTTTCACTGTGTTAGCCAGGATGGTCTCGATCTCCTGACCTCGTAATCCACCCACCTCAGCCTCCCAAAGTGCTGGGATTATAGGCCACTGCACCTGGCCAATTAGAGATTTAATTTTTAGCCAATTTAAATTTAATATTTAAGAAGTAAAAAATACTTCAACTTCTAGTCATAGTCATTGTGTATCACAGGTCAATGGTAATTTAGCACTTATAATCTTAAAATACAAGATTATCATGAATTAATATGTTGTGTCCCTAACAAAACCTTCAATCAAGCTGACTTAAACATTTATAACACTTATCCCAAATAATAGAAAGCCTAGAGATAAGGTGGATTCTAGACATGACATGACTGGGGCCTCTGGTTCAACTTCTCCTTGATTTTCTTATCTGTATCCCCCCCCCTTACATCAGCATTTTTAACTCCATTCTGATGGTGTTCCTGGTTATGTCAAAGCAAAAGCCTACACTAGACAAAGTTAAGCAGGCAAGAAAGACTTTGTTTAAAGCTATTGCAGTAGGAAAGAGAGATCAGATCTGAATTCAAACTTAACTGTGGTAAAACACAAGGGAGGAGGATTTTCAAGAACTAGGATAAGGTATATCCAAGGTCATCTGTGTTTGCTAACTGACTTTGTCCAAAGTAGAACAAAGTTTCCTGTATCTTCATGACAGAAGATAGTTTTGCAACTCAGAGCAAGAAAACAACAGGAGTTAGCCTCCTCCTCTCCCATGGATATTGGGAGAGAGGGACACAATCTCCCTTGTTGACTATATTTCCAAGAGATGGTTCATAGTCCTGTAGAAAGACAGTCCTGGTAGCAAAACTGGCAAAAGTCTTTTAAAAAGGTTTATATCTCAAAAGGGCTGAGAAAGGATTTATAATGACAAGTTTTCTAAAATAAGTGTTCTGAGAAAAGGGAGGTCAGGGCCTAGAGCATGGAGATCAGTGCTTAGAGCAGGAGCATGTCTAAAGTTAGGTCCAGCTGAAGGGAACACTAAAGCTGTCTTGATCACTTTTATCATGATTTCCAGTAGCAATTAGGCAGCTTGCTTTATTCGTTAACTCTCATAGGAGAGAGGAAAAAAAAAAACTATCTTTAATCCATTGATTATAAATTCTTCCTTATAGTCTATTTAGCAGACTCAGTCCACATGCTCACTTCTCAATGCCCATAAAGATTAACAGGACAATATCATGTGATAATTGGCTTATGCCTGGGTTCCTGAGTCAATCATTGGAAATAGGAATTTCATTATTGGTTTGTATTTACTCTGGAGTTGACAATGGCAAGAGTATTTGAATTACATTTGGGGTCCCTTTTGAAAAACAGAAGAGAGAAATGGATTCTGGGTAGGCAAGAATCATTGTCACTACATCTTCTTTTAAAGATGTTTTTCATTTATCTATCAATTTTAGTAGCTCATGTGCTCTACTTTAAAGCACTAGGATAGCACTTTAAAAACCATCTATTGCTAGTCACAAAAATCTATCTACTGCATGATTCTAATTCCACTTATAAGAGGTATGTAGAGTAACCAAATTCACAGAAACAGAAACTAGGGGCTGTGGGAGGGAGAAATGGGTAGTTGTTTAATGACTAGTAAGTTTCAGTTTCGCAAATGGAAAAGTTGTGAAATTTGTTGCACGCCACAATGTAAATATACTTAACAATAATGAACTGTGTTCTTAGAAATAGTTAAGATGATAAATTTGTTATGCATTTTTCCTCAGTAAAAAATAAAATAAAATCTATATAAAAATACCGAAGTAATTTGCAATGAATTAGTTTAACAGTTTCTATTATTGTCATCGTTCTATTTGTGAGGTTGTCTTTTAAATTTGTATGTTTATATTTTGCTCATAAGGAGATTTTAATTTTAATTTTTGTATCATAATAATATAAATTATTGTAAACATTACTACACTGAATATGTTTTACACTTCTCTGGAAATAATATTGGAGTTAATTAGTTTATCTTCATTCTAAAATGCAGAAAATAGATGCAGATTATAGAAAATAGTGCACATTAAGGCACTACAGTGACACCCTTTAAACACACAAACTAAAAAGCAGAAAACTTATTCCCTTTACACTTCTAAAACACCTTTCCACACCTCTTACCCCACAATCATTCACATATATCTTATGCTACAACAGTAACTGCCTTTTGCTTCTGAATATTATAACATGGAAAAAAACCAAGGTTGTGATAAGAAAGTGATCAAAATTGGGCATGATATAAAGAGAGATACAATTTTACTGTACAGCAATATTTTATGTACATATGATACCACAAGACAAAGTTTCAGAGGTTAATGTCCATGAGAAAGCTATTTTAGAACAAAGTATGCAACTTTTCTAATCATAATATATCTTCTAAAATAAATATGAAATGTTTCTTCATCAAGATAAGATTTATGAGTTCTGGCTTATGAGTCATTAGCACATTAATTTACTTTTTGAATTAAGAAGGACATATGCCAACTGGTTAAGAATTAGTAAAATTAGGTAATTATCATATTTTTTAACTTTTCTTTTTCTAGTATACAAAGTTTTGAGTTACTTCAAGACTACTCAAAATATTCAGACATAGCCTATATAACTTCATTCAAATATGAAAAGCATACTTTTACCAGTAACGAATTAGTGCTTGACAATATAATTGGATTGTTTATTTCACATACTTAATATTTTTCTAAATATTAAATTAGAATTTTAAAAAGTGAAAGTTTAGTTAGATATTATTAATCCCACTTAATTACTAACATCGCTCAAATAGTTATATATTTTCAAATATCTGAAACTCAAGGAATAGACAAGGTGGGGGCCATGGAGAGAACTCAATGCCACTAGGATGTAATATTTTAACTTCATTTAGTATATTGATCAAGTTATCTAGGTCTTAATCCTTTTTATTTTTTTTTTAGGGAAAACAATTACTGATTTTAAGAAAGATGTTATACATCTATGGATATTACAGTTTTTTATAGGGGTGGGGCCAAGATGGCCAACTAGAAGCAATGGCAATCAGAACCAAAGACAAAAACCACATGATTATCTCAGGAGATGCAGAAAACGCCTTTGATAAAATTCAACATCCCTTCATGTTAAAAACTCTTAATAAACTAGGTATTGATGGAACATATCTCAAAATAATAAGAGCTATTTATGACAGAGTCACAGCCAATATCATATTGAATGGGCAAAAGCTGGAAGCATTACCTTGGAGAACCAGTACAAGACAAGGAAGCCTTCTCTCACCACTCCTATTCAACATAATATTTGAAGTTCTGGCCAGGGCAATGAGGTAAGAGAAAGAAATAAAGGGTATTCAAATAGGAAGATAGGAAGTCAAATTGTCTCTGTTCGCAGATGACATGATTCTATATTTAGAAAACCCCATCCTCTCAGCCCCAAAACTCTGTAAGCTGATAAGCAACTTTAGCAAAGTCTCAGGATACAAAATCAATGTGTAAAAATCACAAGCATTTCTTTAAAGCAAAAATAGATAAGCAGAGAGCCAAATAATGAATGAACTCCCACTCAGAATTGCTACAAAGGGAATAAACTACTAGGAATAAAGCTAACAAGGGATGTGAAAGACCTCTTCAAGGAGAACTACAATCCACTGCTTAAGGAAATAAGAGAGGATACAGAAAAATGCAAAAACATTCCATCCTCATGGATAGGAAGTCAATATTGTGAAAATGGCCATACTGCCCAAAGTAATTTATAGATTCAGTGCTATTCTAATTCAACTACTATTGACATTCTTCACAGAATTAGAAAAAAACTACTTTAAATTTCATATGGAATCAAAGAAGAACTCATATAGCCAAGACAATCCTAAGCAAAAACAACAAAGCTGGAGGCATCACATTATCTGACTTCAAACTATACTACAAGGTTATAGTAACCAGAACAGCATGGTACTGGTATCAAAACAGACCTATAGATCAAGGAACAGAATAGAGACCTCAGAAATAACACCACATATCTACAACCATGGGAAAACTGGTTAGCCATATGCAGAAGACTGAAACTGAATCCCTTCCTTACACCTTATACAAAAATCAACTCAAGATGGATTAAAGACTTAATTGTTTTTTATGGCTGCATAGTATTCCATGGTGTATATGTGCCACATTTTCTTAATCCAGTCTGTCACTGATGGACATTTGGGTTGATTCCAAGTCTTTGCTATTGAGCATAGTGCCGCAATAAACATACGTGTGCATGTGTCTTTATAGCAGCATGATTTATAATCCTTTGGGTATATACCCAGTAATGGGATGGCTGGGTCATATGGTACATCTAATTCCAGATCCTTGAGGAATCGCCATACTGTTTTCCATAATGGTTGAACTAGTTTACAATCCCACCAACAGTGTAAAAGTGTTCCTATTTCTCCACATCCTCTCCAGCACCTGTTGTTTCCTGACTTTTTAATGATCGCCATTCTAACTGGTGTGAGATGGTATCTCATTGTGGTTTTGATTTGCATTTCTCTGATGGCCAGTGATGATGAGCATTTTTTCATGTGTCTGTTGGCTGTATGAATGTCTTCTTTGTGTCCTTTGTAGGGACATGGCTGCAGCTGGAAACCATCATTCTTAGCAAACTATCACAAGAACAGAAAACCAAACACCGCATGTTCTCACTCATAGGTGGGAACTGAACAATGAGATCACTTGGACTCAGGAAGGGGAACATCACACACCGGGGCCTATCATGGGGAGGGGGAAGGGGGGAGGGATTGCATTGGGAGTTATACCTGATGTAAATGACGAGTTGATGGGTGCTGACGAGTTGATGGGTGCAGCACAGCAACATGGCACAAGTATACATATGTAACAAACCTGCACGTTATGCACATGTACCCTAGAACTTAAAGTATAATAATAATAAAAAATAAATAAATAAATAAAAGACTTAATTGTAAAACCCAAAACCATAAAAATCCTAGAATAAAACCTAGGCAATACCATTCAGGACATATGCATGGGCAAAATCTTCATGATGAAAATGCCAAAAAAATTGCAACAAAAGCCAAAATTGACAAATGTGATCTAATTTAACTAAAGAGCTTCTTCACAGCAAAAGAAACTATCATCAGAGTGAACAGACAATCTACAGAATGAGGGAAAATCTTTGCAATCTATCCATCTGACAAAGGTCTAATATTCAGAATTTATAAAGAACTTAAACAAATTTACAATAAAAAACCAAACAACCCCATCAAAAAGTAAGCAAAGGATATGAACAGACACTTTTTAAAAGATGACATTTACGGGGCCAACAAACATGAAAAAAAGTTCAACAGCGCTGATCATTAGAGAAATGCAAATTGAAACCACAATGAGATATTTCTCATGCCAGTCAAAATGATGATCATTAAAAATTCAAGAAACAATAGATGCTGGTGAGGTCGCAGAGAAATAGGAATGCTTTTACACTGTTGGTGGGAGTATAAATTAGTTCAACAATTGTGGAAGACAATATGGGATTTAGAACCAGAAATACCATTTGACCTAGCAATCCCATTACTGGGTATATACCCAAAGGAAAATAAATCATTATACTATAAAGACACACCCACTTGGATGCTTATTGCAGCAGTATTTACAAAAGCAAAGACATGGAACCAAACAAATTTCCATCAATAATGGACTGGATAAAGAAAATATGGTACATATACACCATGGAATACTAGGCAGCCATAAAAATGAATGAGACCATGTCCTTTGCAGGGACAGGAATGAAGCTGGGAACCATTATCCTCAGTAAACTAACACAGGAACAGAAAAAATAAACACTGCATATTCTCAATCATTAGTGGGAGTTGAACAAAGAGAACACATGGACACAAGGAGGGGAACAACACAAATGAGACCATGTCCTTTGCAGGGATCTGAATGAAGCTGGAAACCATCATCCTCAGCAAACTAACACAGGAACAGAAAACCAAACATAGCATGTTCTCACTCATTAGTGGGAGCTGAAGAATGAGAACACATGGACACAGGGAGGGGAATATCACACATCAGAGCCTGTTGGAGGGTGTGGGGTTGAGGAGAGGGAACTTAGATGATGGGTCAATAGTTGAATCAAACCACCATGACACATGTATACCTATGTAACAAACATGCACTTTCTGCACATGTATCCTGGAACATAAAGTAAAATCTTTAGAAGAATTACAAAAATAATATTTGCTATGTAAAAAAAGTTTAAGTATGATTTTATTATATAGTCTCTGGTAGAATTATTAACAATCAAGTTGTGAATTAGTTTACTTTCATAATTGGTAGAACTGAATTGAATTAGACTAATAGTAATTGTCCTTTAGGGATTGTCTTTTCTATGTATAAAATAAGTAAAGATTTTATAAATATATCTATCTTCCCATTGACATATTCTTGTTTTACTTTAATAAAGCAACAGCAATATAGTTTCATCCAACAAGAACTACCAGAGAACTGTTATATTTTTAAAAAGTTACATAAAATCAATATTTTTATTTCTTTTTATATAAAAATTCTGTATGTTATATAACCATTATTTTAAAAAGAAAACTTAAAAGCAACAGAAATGCTAAAACCTTTTAGATTGAATCTGTCCAAGTTTTAGGAATGATGAGAACCCAAATATTCAAAACCAACACTACTAGTGCCTTTGCTCTGTGGGAATTTGCCTATCTAAAGCAAACAGCTGTGAAACTGAGCTATGATTTTGGCAGCTTCAAGCCAAAAAGAGGTAAGAGCCAAAAACCCAGGATTTGCATAAGGTAAAGAGTTTGATGATGTTCCCCACTTTAAGTTGGAACCCTGATCAGCTACAGCTTCATGGTAAAGGTAGATTGGAATTGTCAGGACCTCATCAATAAGATAAGTCCTGGTTTCTGGCACCTGAGTGGTCCAGCTACCTTAATATGTTATGATTGGACTAAAACGTTTCCTGGAATTGTAGTGCCCATAAGATCTCAAATAAAGCTAACAAAATTCCTCTCTGGAAAAATTTTCTGCTAGCCTAGACCCCAAATTATCCCATAAGTAAATTTTCACTCAGTGTTCAAGTATCCAAGCTATAGCTCCCAATAACTAGGAATACAAGAAAATAAAACTCAATGAATGAAAACCAATAACACAATAGGTAAAAGAAACAGCAGTGTAGAAATGTGAGATGTTGATATTATAGACATGGATTATGAAATTAGCAGACTTAATATTTTCAAAGAGATAGGGAAAATCATGAAAATGTTTTCAGGCAGCAAGAAACTATAAAAAGTGAAATTCCAATTTGGAAACCAATCAAACTGATTTCCTAGAAGTGGAAAATACATTAACTAAAATGGCCAACTGCAGATCAGATACAACTAAATTAAAATTCATTCAGAAACATTATTAAAGAATACAAGGAGAAAACTAAGGAAAACATAGAAGAAAAAATGGAGAAAGATATTATGAAAAGTCATATCTATTACAGAAGACAGTAGAATTGGGTCTTCAATTAAAAAAAATAACTTGGAATACTTTGCCCAGTGAAGTATATATTTTAAATCAGAGCAAAAATCCCTTTTTAAACAAACAGAAACATAGAGTTTACCACCCAGAGAACTAAGCTAAAGGGAGCTATAAAAGATGCATGTCAAGCTAAAGCAAAATGATCCCTATTTGAAGACTTGAAGGGTAAGAAGTAATGAAGAATAAAAACAACAGGATAAGTATATGGGAAGAAACACAACAAATTAACATTAACTATATGAAACTACTCAACAAACAAATACACAATCGTTTTTTATTATACAATAGACGTTTACGTGCAGAAATAGTGACTAAATTGAGAGGAAATAAACTTTCAGTAGTTTGAAGTAATTATTTTGATGAGTAGGAGACCAAAGATTTTTATTAAAGTTAGATTTTGTGAAGTAGTGGATGCATGATGAAATCCAGTTGAGCGAATCCAAAAGATCTGATAGCATGCACCTTATCCAATATGCTTTGGCAATACAGGGAGATGTCTGGGCAGAGAGGTCGCTACACAAGTGTTTTCTTCTCTTATGGCCCAGTCTCTGGTCCGGAGTGGAAAAGTTCTATAATTGTGGTGTACGAATTGTTACCTCACACAGCTGGGAGTATTCATTGTATGAAAAATATCCATTCATTTTCCTAGCTTATGTTTTCTTAGAGGACAATTCTTTATAAATCTATAGATTCTAAAAGTTTATTATTATAAGTAAACCTTTAGACTGGGATTCCTGTTTAACATTACATAAATAAAGACTTACTCCTTGCAAATATCATTCTTACTTAGAGCTTCAGTTACCATGTTAATCAGGAAGTTAAACCAGTCACCTACCTTGTTTTCTTTTCCCCAAGAGCATCCTTTTAGTAATCTGGAAGAGAATGAATTAAAGGTTAGCTGTTTAACTCCTTCCTTTTCATTATGGTAACCAAGGAAAAAATAGAAAGCAAGATAAATAAATTTGATATTGGTAGAAAGGACAAAATGAGATAATAAAAAATATTCAGTCAATCTTACAGAAGACAAGAATAGGGAAAGGCATAGAGGGGACAAAATATACAAAATAATATGGTAGAGTTAAATAGTTGTATTAAATATGCTGTAATTATATTTAATGTTAATATATAGCATACTCCAATTAAAAGATAATAATTATTTGGTTCAAAAATAAAATCCAGTCATGTGCTGTTTGCGAAATCTGTAATATACTAATGTAAAAAGCTTTAATTTAGTATTTACCATCAGAGAAACATGGAAATATTAACAAAAAACAGTTTTAATTACATTGATGACATTCAAAATATTCTTTATTACAAAAAGCATTACTAAAAATAAAAAGACTTCATCGTGATGAAAAGATTTAATTCACAAGGAAAGTTTAGTATTTTAATCTCAATAATGTTCTTAAATTACATTAAGAAACAAAAATAATTAAATCCACAATCATAGTAGTTGATTTTAACGCCTCTCTATTAATAATTAGTGAAAAGAGTTAACAAAAATGTATAGCAGATCTGAGAAACATTTTAATAATTTTGACTCAATGGCCTATGTGGAACATTTCACCCAACAACTGCATAATATCCATTATGTGGAAGATAGAACACAATTACAAATATTAACCATGTATTAGTCTGTAAATGAAGTCTCAATAAACTTTAAACAATTCAAATCATACAGGGACATTCTTTGACCATAGTACATTAGTACTGAAATTAATAACAAAAGATAACATCTTTGTGTGTGGGAGCTAAGATACTGTAAACCAAAAAGTGACTGAGGCAGACCTCAATGGATTACAGATTTATTTTGCCAAGATTGAGGACATACCCGGGAAAAGGATACACACATCACAGTAGGATTTGTGGCCTGTACTTTTTCCAAAAGCGGGAAGAATTATAAAAAAAGGAAGATGGGTAGGCAATAAGGCAAGTGATGACATTGTTGTGAATCTCTAATTAGAGCTCAATGGATCTACATTTTACCTGTGAAAAGAAGGGAGTGGGAGAAAGTCAATTATGCATTCATCTCACACCAATTTACACACAGTAAATCTACATTTTATATAAAATGAACTGAGCATGTGAAATTACAGCTGTTTGGGAACAAAAGGAAGGCAGTTTTGCATAACCCAGCTCCCAAGCTTAACTTTCTTTTTGGCATAGTGAGTTTGGGGTCCCGAGATTCTATTTTTCTTTCATGATCTGTAAATCTAAATGATTCATCTAAAACCTAGCCACTGAATTCTAAACGATCCTGCTGGGTAGAGGGTTGGAGGTAAGTTGGGTTGAAAAAAAAAAAAAAAAAGAAAAGAAAGAAGATTCAGTTTCATATGAGGCAAGAAAGCATAGACTGATCTTCAACTTATAAATTTATTTCCATCAAGACTCTGAAGGGAATGTAAAGATAGAGGAAAGCATTTTTAACCATGAAAAAGTTCATAAAATTTACCTTCCATGCACTCTTTCTTACTAAGGTACTGAAGAATGTACTACACAAAAATATGTTAAGAAACTAGTTAAGGTACAAAGCTGAGGTTCAAGAAATGATATAGTTGACTGAATAGAATAGAAACAAAGAATCCCAGAAATGAGAACGAATTGGAGCTAGAAGACTCCAGGAAAAATCCAAGAAAACAAACAAAGTAAGTGAATAAATACATGAATAAATGTGTGAATTAATGAATAAATTACAATTTAGACAATAACCATATTATACCAGATCAATGGTTATCAACCATGACCTCCAACCATATTACTACAGCCTGGGGAGCTCAACGCTGGGGCATAACTAAAGAGCATTCGATTTAATTAATATGAGTGGGCTTGGTGGTGGACACAGTAGATTTGAAGAGAGGGTGTGCTTCAGGGGCAGAGGGCTGAGTTCATCATACTCCTCATTTTAGGGCCATCATTGTCATTCTTCCTTGCAAGATCTGGCTTCTAATTTTTAAATTTCCTTTGACCTTTTTGCCACACTTCCTATCCCACCAGAGGAAGCCAATTAATATGTTTGTTTGGTTTTGTGTCTGCAATGATTATGCAAAAATAGATATTATTTTGTATACATGTATTTTGTTAATGGAAATGCCAATGGATGATATATCTTACTCTGATTCTTATTTCTTTTCCATGGAGTACTACGTTATAAGGTCACTCTATGTCTCTCTGTGTACACAGTTTATATGAAGCAGCTATGAATTATTATTTCTCATGATTTGGGGGCACTTCTGTTGATTTTCCATGATCACTTATATCTTTGCTTTTAGACATAAAAAGCAAAGGTTGTCTGGACCTCTCTCCTTGTGGTCTTCATCTCAGTTCTTCACATCATGTCATCTCATGGTTCTCAGAGAACAAAAACAAAATCTGTAATGACACTGAAGGAGTTAGCTAGGAAGTAAAACAATATAGTTTCTTTTCATGTTCTATTGTCAAAACAAGTGGAAATCCAGCCAGATTAATGAGGTAGGGAAACTAATTGAGCTTTTTTAATGGGAGAAGTAGTCAAGTAAGTCACATGGCAAAGGGGATGGACAAAGAGAGGCATGCTGCCATTGGGACCATCACTGTAACCGTCAGTCACAAAAGTAAAACAAACAAAAACCAAAACAGTGAATGGAGGAAAAATAAGAAAGTATTAAAATAGAGAATAATCATAGACCACTACACGGCTCTAAATGATATTTACACCATCATGATAATGTAAATACTATTTGTCAATAGGCATACAGAGAGTGTGGTAACCCTAGGAAGGTTACATACTTGACATATAAATTATCAACAGATAGTTTAATAAAATCATCATTGTTGTCATCAATAAAATAAGGAAAAGTAGCATATATATTATATCCTAAAACTTGACATAAATACTCAAAGAATAACTTGAAGAGTTGAAAGCTGTTGCCTGTGGACAGTAGTTTGTTGGCTTGGAAAGATGTGAGTCAGGAACTCCTGCTTTTCATTATGCACCTTTTGCCAGTATTTAAAAGTGACCACAGAGTTATTATATTTGTAAGAGAAATCTGAACCAAATGAAACCCAACTGAATAAACAAACAAAAAATAACTGATTGTTTTCTCTTTAAAATATCTCTGAATTGGCCTCACTAGAACAAATTCTTCAAACATCTAACTAAAGTATTTAAGGAGATACAGAATAATACTAAAATGCTTAACATTCCATAAAGTAGGATTTGAAATCATTCTGTTACCAAACTCCAGGAAGAAACTATAATTACAAGGCTGAGGAATCTGCTTTCAAAAAAGCACAGTTTAAACAACTTATTTTAGTGAATGTCTGCTCCCTGGTTCAGAATTTGAGAGCACTCAGAAATTCAATCTGAAAGCTGGGCAGTTATATCTTCTGAGATGATGGCTACATTTGATAGCAGAACAGCCAGAGACTTAACAATCTTCCTGAATCTATTCCTAGACTTCAAGCACAACAATTTGACAGGAAATCTTTGTGGTTGTGGGTGAAGTGTGGGCTGGGGAAAGTACGGATCCTCAGTGGTGCTTTGCATCTTTCCAGAGTCCCAATAGACAAAGTGCTTTAGTCAGGCTCAAGCCAGCAAAAAGCCCTAGTAACAGTTTATATTGTTTTGCATTTGTTTATATAGTATTTTGCATTTAGTTTGTATAAACTTATGTATTATAATTTTATCTTTTATGGATCGTTTCTCTTTTGAATTTCAGAGAACTAAGCATGCAGAAAAGGAATATCCTATTTCAATTCAGGAAAGCAATAGTGAAAGAGAGCCTTCATAATATGGGGGTTTGAGATGGAAGCTACACATATGAGCATGTTTTCAAGCCAAAAAATAGAGAGGGAATTTGTGTAGAAACTATTTTTGCGTAGAGTGAAGTCAACAAAAGATATATTCAATTTTATATACTAGTTTTATCACATTTCTAGCAAATATACATAGGTAAAAATAATATAAGAATATGCTGTATCATGTTAACTTATGATTGTATCTTGGCTGTGGAGTTCTGGATTTCCTTCCCTACCCCTCTAATTATTTATATTTTCCATGGTGACCAAACTAATTTTTAGGACAAGAAAGAAAGATCTATATTATTTTTTTTAAAAAAAGGTTAAATAGAATGGTTAATATTTTGAAAAAATAGGGAAAGAAGCTCTAAGAAAAAATATTTGTACACAACTAGCTTATTAGAAAGATTCCATTTGGTAGCAAAAATAACAAAAGAAAACTCAGTATCTGCACAAAGTAGGCAACTAGCAAATGATTCCTTTTTCGGCTCCCTCCTCTTTTCATCCTCATGGCATTCTTGAGTACTATAATTATAACTCTATTTTTCATGTTTTTATTTCTGGCTTACATAGTTGGGTGTCTCCTTCTTTCTTTCTTTTTTTTTTTTTTTTCTGTGTACAGGTGCTTTTATTTCCATGAACCAAAATTTTGGGAATAGAATTTGCTGGGTCAAAGACTACACACACACAGTTTTTACTGAATAATAAGCAGATATAAATAATATTCATCACACTTATAGACAAAATAACAAAACAAATATCTATCTACTTCATCTAGTTTAAGAAATAAAACTTCACTTGCGCATTGAGGCCTCCTGGGTATCCCTTATATAATCCCTTTTCCTGTTTAGAAAGGAAACTTCTAAGTTGTTAAATTTGTAATTTTTTTTGTAGGCCCTTCACTTACTAATAGTATTCTGACTAAACAAAACCTTGAAGACTGGGTGGCTTAACCTCTTTGGAGAGTGTGCAATTATTTGTTTAATATAACTTAAATATCATAGGTACCAAATACTGTGTAACTCATAATAATAAGGAATACTTTAAAAGTAAACGGTAATAAGTTATTGCCATTTTAAGCCACTAAGTTTGGAGATGCATTACTATAGTGATATAGATATTAAATAAGTGGGATACTGCTAATAATTATATGCAAAATATGTATGATACTATATATTATAGGATGAGCTAGCTGATCACCCTACAAAATTTTTTAAAAATTAAATTTCGGGGAAAGTTGTTGCCTGCAATAACATGCAATATAGTAAATGTACCTAAAGATTTTTGTCCCACTTGTGCTTTAAAAGGATGGATAGGGCCCCATGTGGTGGCTCACGCCTGTAATCCCAGCACTTTGGGAGGCGGAGGCGAGTGGATCACCTGAGGTCAGGAGATCGAGACCAGCCTGACCAAAACGGAGAAACCCCGTCTCTACCAAAGATACAAAAATTACCCTGGCATGGTGGCATATGCCTGTAATCCCAGCTACTCGGGAGGCTGAGGCAGGAGAATCGCTTGAACCCCAGAGGTGGAGGTTGCGGTGAGCTGAGACTGCGCCATTGCATTCCAGCCTGGTCAACCGGAGCGAGCGAAACTCTGTCTCAAAAAAAAAAAAAAAAAAAAAGAAAGAAAGAAAAAGAAAAAGAAAAAAAGAAAAGGAAAGAAAAAAAAGGATGGATAATCAGGTGGATATTGAAATCATGAGCTTGACACTGGCTGCATATAAAGTTCTGCAGCACAAGAAAAAAGAGCCTAGGAAAGAAATAGCCAGTTTGTCAGGAGGATTGTTAGACTGGAAATAAATCTTTTTTTTCTCATCTTTAGTCAAGCCAGAAAAATTTCAAAACCAGAGTACTGACAATAGCATAACTTCGAGGTAAAGATGAAGTCAAGGATACGGCTCCAACAACACGTTTGTTAAGTTCTTTAGAAGTGATAAGGTAATTTATAATGGAGGCTGTTGGGAAGGCAATAGGTCTCTTTGGAAAAAATATCATAAGTCTGAACTAAAAGGTATTGATGCTGTTTTAAATAGTAAAATCAAACAAACAAACAAATGACTTCTAGGTCCCTGAATTTCTACACAGAGAAAGCAGGTTAGGAGGGCTTCCCTGTTGCTAAAGGGGTTCATTTTACAGTGCCCTATTCAGACATGACCAAGGAGGATGAGAAAAATGTGGAGCAGCCCTGGACCCGTTGAGCTCTAGTTTGAAGCAAAGCTCTTCCTGCCTATTCATAGATTCTTGAGAATAAATATTTGTTGTTCTCAGCCACTTAGAGTTGAGTGATTTGTTTTAGTCAGTAATAGCTGACTGACACAAAGGTCGTTGCATATGCTCAGAAATTGATGCAAGGTTCCATCACCACTTTGAAGGAGATTTAAAGTTAATGAAAGTTTCAGACACTGGCTTCCAGGCATTGCATATTTTCCTCTTCTAATTGAAAAATGAGTACTTAATAATATCATTGACTTAATATACAGCCTACGGGTGTCAAAATTTTAGAATGTGTAGTAAACATGCCCAAGTTTTAGTGTCATTGAAACATTTAGAGAGCATGGTTCATTCTTTGTATGGCCTATGCTAAAAAGTAAAGGGGGGAATTTGGAAATACAAAAGCACATGTGATGCAAATAAAAATATTCTGCTATGGCTTATCACATAACGTAATAGTTCTCAGAATCTTGATATGATATTAAGCTTTATTTCCACAGTGGAGAGAATGCCTTAAAAATGTATGAAGCTCTATGTATTATGAAAAATGTCAATGTTAGAAATAAACATGAAATAAAAAAATAGAAAAACTAGATTATTAATTGAAAAGCTATTTATAAAAATAAATAGATAATTGAACAAAATAACTTTATTTTGAAAAATCTGTACTTTGAAAAATATTTTGAAAAATAACTGTATTTTGAAAAATCAGTGATACATGAGAGTCTGTATTGGTAGAGCAATACTAATTATTAATAATATATGAATTATTAGCTATTTAAGGTAAGTTGGTATAAATTAGAAGTAGATTGTTATAAATTTAGAATGTTATATATGACCTCCAGGGTAATCATGAAGAAAATATCTAAAAAGTATGCATGAAAGAAAATGAGAAGAAATACAAAATGGCTCATTGTAAAAAATCAACTAAACAAAATCAAAGGTTGTAATAGAGCATATAAAGGACAATAGGTCTTAAGACAACGAAAAACCCCAACAGAAAAATGACAAGAGTAAGTCGTTCCTTATTAGTCATTGCTGTAAATGCAAATGGATTAAATTCTCACATTGAAAGAAAGGGATTGGCATAATGCATACAAAAACCAAGATCCAACTGTAGGTGGTTTACAATAGACCAAGTTAAGGTTGAAAGACGGAAATAAACTGAAAGTGAAAGGATGAAAAAAAACTCTATGCATATAGTAACCAAAAGAAAGCATGGGTGGCTATATTATTCTTAGACAAAATAGACTTGAAGTTAAAAACTATTATAAGATAAAATATAAATTAAATAATAATTATATTAATGAATAATATACAAATGTTTATGGTTTATATTATTTTAGCATCTTTATAATAAACTTTCTGTTTTATGTATCAAAAATTGCATCTCTTCAGTTTTCATAGAAAAGTTATTGAACCAAGAGTAAGAGACGAAACTTAGTTTATATGCTAAAAATGAATGAAATTCAATTTTTCTCCTCAGCAAGAAAACAAATTCCCACCTTTTTACTATTATAATAAACATTGGACAGTCAAACTACTGAATGCCCATTTAAAGGCAAAGTATTGTGAGAATATGTGAATGTTTTCATATCTTTTTAAATGTCATTTAAAAGAAGCTGAGAGAAAAGCGAGTAAATATTGAAATACCAAATATTATAAATATATTCTACAAATATAAATCCTGTTCATAAAAACTCACTAAAAGATTAAATGGAGTGGATAGAATTCAAGGAAACTTCCTGAGGTTCTCAGAAAATAGCGTTGGTTTGTCAAAAGTAAATATATTGCTGATTTATGCTATTCATTTTTTTCCCCAATGCCTAACATAATCACTTTTATTTCTAGGAAGTAAGTTTTAACTTCAGTCTCTAAAATCAGAATTATGTGTTCATTGTGCAATTGTGTGTTCCAATTAAAAAAACAAAAACAAAAACAAAAACAAAACAAAAAAACTACCTTTTTACCAACCTTCTTATCAATTCAGTTCTGTATCACAATCTGGGAAGCCATAGCTTCTCTGAAGTTCATCCTTGTCTCAGAATAGTGAGAAATTTGTTGTGAGAAACAAAGGCTTGATGTTCCACAGCATATTTCTACAACATTTCTACAACTTATTCACCTTGCATAACTGAAACTTTATATCCGTTGAGTATCTACTCTCAATTTCCCACACCCTCAGCCTCTGGCAACCACCATTCTACTCTCTGCTTCTCTGAGTTTTACTATTTAGATACCTCATATACGAACAATCATACAGTATTTGTCCTTTTTGATTGGCTTATTTCACTTCGTATAATGTCCTCCAGGTTAATCTATGTAATCACATATGGCAGAATTTCTTTATACTTAAAATAATATTCTATTACTAATGTACCATATTTAATTATTTATTCATTCACTGATCAATGGACATTTATATTGTTTCCATACATTGGCTATTGTGAAGGATACTGCACTGAATGTGAGACTGGGATCCTGATTTCATCTCTTTTGGATATATAACCAGAAGGGGATAATACTGCTCTTTTACTTAGCAGCTTCAACATTTTACTTTCCCACAAACAGTGTACGAGAGTTTCAATTTCTCCACATCTTTGCCAACACTTATCTTTTTTTTTTAATGCCCAGTCATATAAAATTTATTATTTAAATTACAGCAGTCTCATATTATGCAATATTATGCAGCCTTGAATAATTGTTCCATGAAAAATCTGTGATGTCATGGAAAGATAAACATAGCATATCTTATTAGAGAATAACAGTTTACAATGTAATATTATTGTTCAATCCAGTTTTGTAAATAAAAAAGATTACATTTGCATAAGTGAAAGCATAGAATGATATAAGCAAAATTAAAATGTTAGTAACAAGTATTTTTCAATACACATATGAATACAGATTTATTTTTATTTATATATTTTAAATTTTTAAATAAAAAGTCATAATAAGAAAATTACATTTTTAAGTGAGAAAAAAGAACTGATTCAGTAGCAGAAAGATTATAAGTTTAGGTTTTTAAGATACAAATTGTTAGTATGGCATATTTGTCCCTTTTTATCATAAGTATACATGAACTATTTCAATTGCAGTAATTATACACTATGCCGTCTTGCTTCAGAGTATACTTACATTTAAAATTGTAATGTTAAAAAAATAAAGGAGAAAATGGTGATACAGCATCACTTATTAGCATTTGACCCTAATTAAGTAAAACTTCCAGGTATGCCACAAATATCCCATATACTTATATACGTATAATTTTTAATTGGAAATATATTTCTTAATGCCCCATCTTCTGTTTGAAGCAATTGTCCAGGTTTCCAATTGCCTAGATCTATTTTCTTTGTTTTTACTCATCTAAGTCTAGGTACAATTTTTAGACATGGCTCCTGCTTTGCATCTCAGTGGCTTATCGGTTGGCATCCTAAGCAATGAGATAAGCATATGCAAGGCATCTAGTATTGGAGAAAATAGAGTGAGGAAACTGAATCATATTTGGTTGTTTGGATTAAGGGTTGATGTGGGGATAGGGTAAAGGATAAATTTGAAGGAAGATCCTAACTCAATTTGTTCCATTACTTTCATGATAAGATCCAAAGTGAGAAGAACTATGGCTTATTAATAGCTACATCATGGACCATCTGTGTTTGGATCATCTAGTTCAACCATTATGGAAAACAGTATGGCGATTCCTCAAGGATCTAGAACTAGATGTACCATATGACCCAGCCATCCCATTACTGGGTATATACCCAAAGGATTATAAATCATGCTGCTATAAAGACACATGCACACGTATGTTTATTGCGGCACTATGCTCAATAGCAAAGACTTGGAATCAACCCAAATGTCCATCAGTGACAGATTGGATTAAGAAAATGTGGCACATATACACCATGGAATACTATGCAGCCATAAAAAAGGATGAGTTTGCGTCCTTTGTAGGGACATGGATGCAGCTGGAAACCATCATTCTTAGCAAACTATCACAAGAACAGAAAACCAAACACCGCATGTTCTCACTCATAGGTGGGAACTGAACAATGAGATCACTTGGACTCGGGAAGGGGAACATCACACACCAGGGCCTATCATGGGGAGGGGGGAGGGGGAGGGATTGCACTGGGAGTTATACCTGATGTAAATGACGAGTTGATGGGTGCTGACGAGTTGATGGGTGCAGCACACCAACATGGCACAAGTATACATATGTAACAAACTTGCACATTATGCACATGTACCCTAGAACTTAAAGTATAATAATAATAAATAAATTTTTTTAAAAAAAGAAAATGAATAGGATTTAATTACTGTGAGGATTAAACCTGTTATTTTAACACTTATCTTTTATAGTAGCCATCCTAGCAAGTGTGAGGTGATATTCCATTGTAGTTCTATTGTGCATTTTCCAGAGAAGTGATATTGAACATCTTTTTATATATCTGTTGGCCATTTGTATTCTTTGGATAAATGTATATTCAAGTACTTCTTACATTTTTTAAATGGGTTATTTTGTTGTTGTTGTTTTGCTATTGAGTTTTTTCTGTTCCTTGTGTATTTTGGATATTAACCTCTCATCAGATACGTAATTTGTAAATATCTTCTCCCATTCCCTAGGCTGCCTTTTCATTCTCTTGACTGTTTCCTTTTACTGTGCAAAAGGTTTTTAGTTTGATATGGTACCGCTTGCCTGTTTTTGCTTTTGTTGCCATGTTGAAATAGCCTGTATTGTTGTTTTGGATATGCAGGTGTCATATCTAAGAAACAATCATCAGGACCGATGACATGAAGTGTTTTCCCTCTGGTTTCTTCTAGGTGTTTTACAGTTTTTGGTCTTACATTTAAGTGTTTAATCCATTTTAAGGTGATTTTTGTGTATGGTATAAAAGGCTGGATTTCATTGTTTTGAATGAGGATATCAATTTCCCAATACTATTTGATGAAGAGACTATTATTTCCCCCTTGTGTATTCTTGAGCATATATGCATGATTTTATTTCTGGACTATTTTGTTTTATTGGCCTGTGTGTCTGTCTTTATGTTAGTACCCTACTGTATTAATTACTGTAGCTTTGTAATACATTTATAAATCAGGAAGTGTGATGTGGCCAACGTTATTTTCTTTCTCAAGACTGATTTCACTTTTTAACATCCTTTGAGCTCTATATGAATTTTAAGATTTCCTAAAAAATGCCTTTGGGATTTTGATACGGATTGCGTTGCATCTATAGATAGCTTTGGGTAGTATGGGCATTTTAATAATATTAAGTCTTCCAATCCAGGAACTCAGGATATCTTTCCACTTACTTGTATCTTTGTTAATTTATTTTATCAATGTCTCGTAGTTTTCAGTACATAAGTATTTTCCCTCCTAAGTTTATTTCTAAGTATTTCATTCCTTTTGATGCTATTATATCTGGTTGTGTTTATTAATTTCCTTTTTAGATTATTTGTTGTTAGTGTATAAAAGCACAACTGATTTTCATATGTTGATTTTTTTATCCTGAAATTAACTGAATTTGTTTATTAGTTATAATAGTGTGCGCGCATGTGTGCGTGTGTGTGTATGTGACTTTAAGGGTTTTCTATAAGAGATCACATTATCTTCAAACGGAGATAATTTTGCTTCTTTCATTTTGATTTAGATGTCTTTCATTTCTCTTGCTTGCCTAATTGCTCTGGATAGGACTTTCAGTAACATGTTGAATAAAAATAGCAATAGTGGGCATCCTTGCCTTGTTCTAGATCTTACAGGAGAAGCTTTTAGTTTTTCATGATTGAATATGATGTTGATTGTGGACTTTTTAGGTATAGCATTTACTATGTTGAAGTATTTTTCTTTTATTTATATTTTATTGAGAATTCTTTATCATAAAAAGGTGAATTTTTACAAACACTGTTTCTGTATTATTGAGATGATCATGTGGTTTGTATGCTTCATTTTGTTAATGCAGCGCATCACATTCGTGATTTAAGAATGTTGAACCACATTTTTATTCCAGGGATAAATCTCACTTAGTAATGGCATATGGTCCTTTCAATGTGCTGTTGAATTCGGTTTGCCAATATTTTTCTGAGGACCTTTGCACCTCTGTGCGTCAGAGATATGGACCTGTAGTTTTATTTCAGTCTGTGTTTTTGTTTGGCTTTGGTATTCAGGTAATGCTGGCCTTATAAGTTTGAAAATGTCCCCTCTTCTTCAGTTTTAGGAAGAGTTTGGTAAGGATTCTTATTGATTCTTTAAATATTTGGTAGAATTCACCAATGAAGCCATCTGATCCTGCATTTTTCCTTCTTGGAAAGTTTTTGATTACTGTTTCAATCTCCTTACACGTAATGATGTTGTTCAGATTTTCCATTCTTTCATGTACAGTCTTGTCAGGTTGTATATTTCTAAAAATGTATCCATTTCTCTTAGCTTATTTAATTTGTTGTCATATAATTATTCACATTAGTATGATCCTTTTTTTCCTATGGCATCAGTAAGTGAAATATTAATAATACTATTAATAAAAGTAATTCTCTTTCATTTCAGATTGTGGGTATTACATTTCTATTTTTCCTTAAGTTAGCTAAATGTTTGTCAATATTGTTCATCTTTGAAAAAAACCAACCCTCGGTTTAGCTGATTTTTTTCTGTTGTTTTTCAATTCTCTGTTTTGTTTAAGTCTGCTCTAATATTTATTTCCTTCCTACTACTTACTTTGCCCTTAGTTTGTTTTTCTTTCTCCGGTTCTATTTAGTGTAAAGTTATATTTTTTATTCCTCTTTTTAAAAGTGTTTATCACTTTATAAACTGATTTCTAACTACCACTTTTACTGCCTGTCGTAGGTTTTGGTATGTTTTTGTTTTCATTTGTCTCAAGAAATTTTCTAATTTCCCTTTTGATTTATTCTGTTGTTTAAATGTGTGTGGTTTTTATTTTTATTTTATCACATATTTGTAGATTTTTCCATTTTCCTTCTGCCATTTATTTCTAGTTTTACTCCATTGGGATCAGAAAAGACTGTTCTGCATATGTCTATATATTTATCTGTTAGGTCCATTTGGTCTATATTGTTTTTCAAGTCCACTGTTCTCTTTTTGATTTTCTGTCTGGATATTCTATCCATTATTGAAAGTGGGGTATTGAAGTCTCCCATTAATTTATTTCTGTTTATTTCCCCATACAGTTCTGTCAGTGTTAGCTTTATATATTTTGGTTCTCTGATGTTGAATGCATTTATGTTTATAATTGTTATATGAATCAGTCCTTTTAAGAGTATATAATGGCCCTTCTCCCTTGTGATAGTTTTTGACTTAAATTCTATTTGGTGCGATTTAGGTATAGCCTCCCCTGCTCTCTTTTGGTTACCATTTGGATGGAATATCTTTTTCTATCCTTTCATTTTCTTCAGCCTGTATGTGTCCTTAACTCACTTAAATCTAACGTGAGTCTCTTATAGAAAGTATATAGTTGGATCTTATTTTTAAAATTTATTCAGTTACTTTATAACTGTAGATTGAGGAGTTTTGTTCTTTATATTTAAAGTAATAATTGGTAGAGAATAACTCATTATTGCCATTTTGTCAGTTTCTTTTTTTTTGTCACTCTTGTAGTTCTTTTGACCTCTTTTCCTTTTGTTGTCTTCATTTGAGTTTTGCTGATTTCTTTGTATTGATATACTTTTATTCCTTGCTCTTTGTATTCTTCTTTTCTAAATTAACCATTTTATTTTCTATTATTATCATAAAGGGACAAGATCTCACTCTGTAACCTAGAGTGTAGTGATATGATCATAGAATACTGCAGCCTCAAATTCCTGACCTCAAGTGGTCCTCCCACCTCGACCTCCCAAATTGCTGGGATTCCACATGTAATAGCTCATGCCTTTTTTTTTTCTTTCGTGTATTTTCTGTGACTATTTTTCTTTGTGGTTACCATGGAGTTTATATAAAATGTTTTATAATTACAACAGTTTGTTTTAAGCTGATAACTTCAATCCTATATAAATCTTTACACTTTCCCCCTCTATCTTGTTTATTATTGATGTCACAATTTATTTCTTTCATATTGTGAATCTATTAACATGTTTTTATTGTTATAATTACTTTTTATACTTTTGCCTTTTCACTTTATACTGGATTCAAAATAGACAGACACACTTTTATTACAGCATTAGAGTATCCTGTATTCTTGCATATATTTACCATTTCCAGTAAGTTTATATATATGTTTTTTTTTTTTTTTTTTTTTGAGACAGAGTCTTGCCCTGTCGCCCAGGCTGGAGTGTAGCGGTGCATTCTCAGCTCACTACAAGCTCCACCTCCCGGGTTCACGCCATTCTCCTGCCTCAACCTCCCAAGTAGCTGGGACTACAGGTGCCCACCAACATGCCTGGCTAATTTTTTTGTATTTTTAGTAGAGACGGGGTTTCATCATGTTAAACAGGATGGTCTCGATCTTCTGACCTTGTGATCCACCCGCCTCAGCCTCCCAAAGTACTGGGATTACAGGCCTGAGCCACCACGCCCGGCCAAGTTTTATATTTTTATATGCTTTCATAGTGCTGTTTAGTATCTTTTTGGTTAAAGTTGAAGAACTTTTGTTAACAATTCTGGTATGGCAGTGCTAGTGGTAATAAAACCCTTCATCTTTTGTTTGTCCAGAAAGTTTTCATCTCCTTCGTTTTCAAAGGACAGTTTTTGCTAGGCATAGTATTATTGGTTGGCAGTTTTTGTGAGGAGAAGGAAGGTCCAGGATTTTTAGTTTCACCATCTTGCTGATCTCACTCAGGTAATACATGTATAGAAAGCGATTACAAATCAAAATGTATGGCATTGAAAACAAATGAAACCAATGAGAATAGAGAAGTTTCTTGATAGTGTAAGGATTAGTAGAAGGAATTGAAGAGATTTGGTCAGCTGAGAGGTGGAAGATGATAACTACCCTCAAATATAGTCATGTAGAAGAGGTTATAAATGCATTGTGTGTCATTTTACGGAGGAAATAGTAGCAAATGTAGAAAGTAGAACAATACTTGATGATTGGCCTTTTCTACCTCTCTAGTTTCCTCTGTAACATTTTCCCTCTTGTGCAATTTTCTTCAGTCACTTTGTCCCTCTTTTGGGTTTTTGAACGGAATTATCTGCCTCCCTTCTCAAAATTTATGCATTCCATTTTGCTCACTCTGACCGCTGAAGTAAAACAATCTCTTCTTTTACTCCCTCTTCTTGGCATAACCTATTCCTATTCCTCCATCCTCTATTTAACTCCACTTCTCTCAGCTTATTCTCATATTTTGTTTAGACATGTTTTTGTTAGCTCTGGAGAGCATCACATTTCCCAGCTAAATATTAATAGCAACTTCTACATTTACCTCAACTTATAATAATGTATTTGCATTATTACTTGGGTTTTTATATGTCTTCTTTATTAGACTGCAATTGTGGTAATTTCAATGTCTCTTCTCTATCAGACATTAAATAAAAACCTATAGCAGCAATGCATGGATATAGGGAAATGGTTTAATGGAAGTAAAATGTATTAAAGTATCCTGCTGTCCAGATGCAAAATGGGCTACTTTTAAATTACTGAGCTTGCAATCACTTGACATTTTTAACCAAAGGATGAATGGCCATCTGTTTGTAATAGGAATGTTCCAGAAGGGTTTATACAAATATTGAATGGGATGTTGAAAGCCCCAAAGGTTCTTTTTCACCTTTTTATTCTATGACTTACCAATGAACTTTATAAAACAACTTTCTTGTAAGTTAGAACTGCCAGTATTCTACAAACAAACTCAGTAATTCTCTAATACCATAGGATGAGACCCACTGATTACTACCCATTAAATTCATGATCAATGTTTGGGTAGAACAGTGAGGTTGAAGCACTATTTTTTATTATTATTTTTTTCTAGAAAAACTTATTTAAAGGCCTGCGTTACATCAATGAGGTATCAAATGGTAAGTCTGAGACAGATTAAAATTTATAACTCAAGAATCAAGAGGACTAGTGAGTTTATCAACTCTTCATTTTCTTAGAAGACGAGAAGAGTAAGTATATTACTTGGTATTCTGAATGATTGGAATTAAAATAATGTATTTATTTATTAATTGGAATTAAAATACTGGTCACCAACCCCCAGCCATGGACCAGTACCATCCCAGGGCCTATTAGGAACCAGGCCACACAACAAGAGGTGAGCAGTGGGTGAGCATTACTGCCTAAGGTCCACCTCCTGTCAGATCAGCTGTAGTTGTAGTGTCAGATTCTCATAGGAGCTCAAACCCTATTGTGAACCACACACAGGAGAGATCTAGGTTGCCTGCTCTTTTTGAGAATCTAACTAAAGCCTGATGATCTGAGATGCAACACTTTCATCCCCAAACCATCCCTCCACACCCTCATGGAAAAATTGTTTTCCACGAAACCAGTCACTGGTGCCAAAAAGTTTGGGACCACTGATGTAAAAGACTTAGCATTTTCCTAGTGAAATTGAAACTACTACGTTCAGAAAATTCTGCAATTTTTGGCCTAGGTACAGTGGCTCATGCCTGTGAGTCCAGCACTTTGGGAGGCGAAGGCAATTGGAATGATTGAGTCCTAGAGTTCGAGATCAGCCTGGGCAACATGTTGAAATCCTGTGTCTATAAAAAACACAAGAATTATCTGGGTATGGTGACACATGTCTGTGGTCCCAGGCACTTGGGAGACTGAAGTGGGATCACTTGAGCCTGGGAGGCCAAGGCTGCAGTGAGCCATAATTGCGTCACTGCCCATCAGCCTGGGCAACAGAGTGAGACTCGAAAGACAGAGAGCCAGGAAGGAAGGAAGGAAGGAAGGAAGGAAGGAAGGAAGGAAGGAAGGAAGGAAGGAAGGAAGGAAGGAAAGAAGGAAGGAAGGGAGGGATTTTGCAATTTTGATTCACTTTGACTTCTGATATCAAATATTACATTTTGTATGATGCCAGATGTGAGCATATGTAGTATTTTCTTCTCGTGAAGTAGACTCTTTAAGAATCTACATTTATTTATTTCAAATAACTTACAACTTACACACACAAAAAACTCTGTAAAGTTAGAGTGTTGTCATGCATCAGATACAATCATAAAAATACATTCAATTTCTAATGTCAGGGATGTGGTTATACTAGCATCTATAAACTAACGTTATTTTGAAATCTAACTTATGTTTAATTATGATATGCATTTGCCAGTATACCTACACATGATATATATAATTTTTTACAATTTAACATTTTTCATAGTGCTTACTAAAGGGAGGCACTGTTTAACCCCTTTTTAAATTATTAACTTAAGTCTTGATTTTTAAAAATGCCCTATAATAGAAGTAATTTTAATTTTCCATTTTACAGAAGAGGACATTAAGATAAAGAGATGTTTAGCCAATTGACTATGGCCACAGGTTGTAAGTAGTGTACCTGAGGTTTGAACCCAGGCAATCTGAGTGCAGATCCATGTATTTAACTATTATATGATAGTACATAAAATATCAACAGTACAGTGGGATCAAAAATGAAAAATAAAAGTTTCTTACTCACTTCCATCCTCATCTCTTTTACCACTTCTTAGAGGTATGCATAATTAGCTTTTAATGTCCATAACTGCTTTTGTTAGATATTACCCTAACTTTAAGTAAAGGGCATATCGTTTATTGACAGATTTAAACAAACTCATGAGAAAATTTGAAAATATTACTTCTAATTCTCTTTTAGCTTCCATACCCATACTTCCTTTAGTTGTGTGTTGGTTATTTTAGTTCTTACCTTTGATCTTTTAAAAATACACTTAAATATTTAATTTTGATTCATCCACTTGAAATAATTTTCATCTAGATAACCCTCTTCTTACTTCATTTTCTGTGAGACAAGATATTTTTGTATTATCAAATTTTATATTATTTATATTTTCATGGAGAAATGTACTTTTTTAAAAGTCAAAAACCAGTAAACGATTTTGTTAAATTTTGCTCATATATTATTATTTAACTTAGAACCAAGTATTGTGAAGGACATGTGACTTGATGCCATTAAAATCTGAGATCATTTTACCTTTTTTTCTTGTAATTGCTCAGAATCATGCAATTATTTTTTTGTTTTGCTTAAATGAAGACTGTGCTTTTGTCCTGCAGCTTTGAGTTTTACCATGTATTCTGTATTTTTATGTACTTTATTAAAAATGTGTATAATAGTCATCTAATTAATTATCCATACATGCCCTATAAGCATCAGATTTAATTTTTTATGTAAGCATTGAAACAGAGTTTACAACATAGCTGATTCATTTAGCAATATCTGTATATATGTGCATAAATATACACAAATGAGCAGATCATGATACTTAAAGGTTTTTATAGATAAGCATAAGAATTTTTGTGTACATGATAATTCGCCCTTACATAGTGTTATTTTATGTGTAGTAAATTTTTGAAGCATACTAGTTTGAAATGTATCAAAGTTATTTAGGAAATATTTTTGGTTCTTTAGTTAATAAAGTCATTTTTGTGTCAACATTGATTTTTTAGCTTCCAAGAAATCTGAAATAATTATACTGAGTAGCCCATTAGAAAACAAATGTAATAGTAAGTAATTTTAACATCTCCAAGTAATCCATATATATTTTCTCCCATATATATTTTACTGTCAATAAAACCAGTAATTCTGAGACTTTTAAATAAACATGGTTCACTTAGCCTAGAATTTTAAGATATTATGGTTGCTAACTGTGGTTACCATTTAAATTTTCAGGAACTATTTTTAATGTATTTTTATATGGGATGCGATTACCTTATCTCCTTCTTATGTTGATGTTGAATGAGGTACTAAATATTATGACTAGTTGCTGAAAAGTTTTTCTTAATAGATGGGAACATAGACATTACTTGCTTGCAAAATTGTTCCTTTCCTACCCCACTTAAGGAAAGGAGCCAGAAGAAAAGGAGGAAGGGTGGGACATATAATTGCTAGGATGAAAACAACCTAAGGAAAAAACAACAGAAAAAGAAAAAGATATCTGCTGCACTGACTTAAAGCTATTAACAATATGCACAGTTTATTCATACGAAAGATTATATTTTCTCTGTAGTTTTTCTACAGTATAATGATGTTACCCAATATTTACATTTTAACATTGCTTTTATTGAATTTGACAAATTAAGATTTATAATTTAAAAGTGACTGATACTGCAGTACAAAATATAGGATTGCATGATAGAATGAAGCATTCTAGCAAAGGTTTTAAACTAATAAAGTGGTAAATTTTGCCTCAGAATTCACATGAAGGCATTTTTATATAATATTTTACTGTGACAATAATGTAACAATGCATTTAAATGTCATTAATGTATTAATTTTTGTCTTTAATATATTAATTGTAATTAATGTATTTAAGTGTAATTAGTGAATTTTCACAAAAGAAAAAGTGTCAGTATTTATGAATAATCAGAATGCCTTCACACTCATGATTTTTTAGGGGTGAGGAATAACCTAAATGAACACTTACATCGTATACAGAATAACTCATACAATATCTAATATTTTACTGATCAATAGGCCAACTCATATGTCTAATATTTTATTGGTTACATACTAATCACTGCAGAGCTGCCATTGCTTACACATGTTAAATACTTTAATATAATTTATGCAGTCATGTAAAGTTTATGCAAAAATAACCTCTTTCATCAAGACTTGAATAAATATTTCTAAAAATGGATATGTTAATGTACTAAATATCATCAGTTTTACAATTCAAATCTCCTATATATCTATAACTTCATCCTAATCTGATGGTGCTTAGCATGGTGGATGTTTTTGCGTTTTGTTAAAGTTTTAAGTCAAATATATGGGGTAGAAATAAAAAATATTAAGATTTTAACCTGTGTAAATCAGTTATTTTTTATTAAAAAAATACATTTAGACTTTCTGTTCTATGCTCTCTGAGGTGATGGCTGCAGTTTCTCCAGAGCTTACAGTGTAGGACAAAAGTTCTTTCTAAAATAAGGCAGAAAGAGCTCAGATTAGCCAAGGCTCAGAGTACTACAGTATTAATATTTCCAGTATGAACCAGGAATTCTGTTTTATAGTTAATATAGCAACGATTAAATCTTAAATAAATTCTTCGTGTTTTCATGGAAAGATGCAAATGGCTTTAATACCTTTTTTCGAAAAAGGCAAGGATACGCAAGTAATTATATGAGAACAAATGCGAACAGCTAAGTTTCATGTATGTTTATTTTGATAGCAAATACAGAAAATGCATATATTCCCAGTTTAGATGGAGATCATTATTTTCAATACTGGAAGTAAGTAATATTTTCCATTGATTTTTAGCCTTTTTCCTAAAAACATTGTCTTGTTTGACAATAGTCAAACATTTATTGCCAGAGGGATAGCATGAAGATGAAGCACCCTGCATCCATCATAGAGTAACTCTGGTTTAGATAACATTAAAGCTCCCTGTAAAAAAGGAAATCTAAATCTCATATATCGCACTTTCTTTGCTCTAATTTGAGTTTTATCATAAAGAAACTAGAGAGTTTAAGAACAAGAGAAGAAGAAAAGATGTTACCCATAAAAGAAATAAACACAATTAAATATAATCTTTTTAAAAAGCAGACAAAAGTATTTAGGTAGTTTATGTAAAATACAAATAGTTTTATTTATTGGAGTAAGATGGAAATCTTGATTTTCCTGATTTGGGGAAAACATTTGTTGGATTGGGGACAATTTCACAGGAACAGTCTTAAGCAAAGAGTAAAGAAACCCATACTTTGATATATATTTTTAATGTTAACATGAGTGTCACCGAGGGGGTGGATAATCAAACAAATTAAAGCTGAAGTGTTTTATTTTGCTCTTTGTCTTTCCCTGCTAGCATCTTTTGTCAGAGGAAAGTTAATATGTTATTTATGCCTTAAAAGGCTTCAGTGGTTCCTCAATGCTTACAGAATAAGTAACTATGAAACTACAGAGCAAGACATTTCTAAATGTGACTCCAGTTTTCTTTTCAATATCATGCTCTTTGTATCACCAGTAAAATCGTATTCAGGGCACCAGATCACTCACGTCCTCTGAACTAAGCACCATTTGCCTGACTGAGCAGCATTTATTTGCCTGTCAGCTTTCAAGGCCCAGAACAAATACACCTGATTCCTACCCAGGTGAATTAATCACTCTCTGCTCTGTGAGGCCAAACCACATTATTGAAATCACCAGTATAACAAATTTGTACTCATTTAGAGGTATTTTTGTATTTGTTAGCACTACTAGTATGTAAGTTCCTAGATTGTTTATATACTGTTTTATTCATCTTCACAACTATGTTTCTCAGGAACAGTAGAAACTCTACAAACTCTCTTTTGAATAAATAGTGATGTTACAAATTATTTCCTTATTGTTCTCTATTCAAACAGACCACTAGTGTGTGGAGGTTTCTTTTTAACAGTGTGCTTACATTTTTATGAGGACATTAATAAAAATCTACTAATGTGTAACATTAATAGCAAAAAAAAAATAGGTTGCATATCCAACTCAATATTCTTTTTAAAGGAATACCGGTCAAATTTTGAAATTTAAGGTTAATTAAGGTATCAGAGAAATAAGAGATCTGATATATGCATTTTTCTTTTGTCTTTTGTTTGTTTCAATACATTTATTTGCTATAATACATGTTAGAGGTGTTTGTATAATCACTCTAGTTACGCTGCTACTACATGCATAAGTTAGAACAAGCTACTATATTGATTGCGAAAATATCAAATAACATATTAAAACAAAAATTGTAACACTTTTTTTATTCTCCTACAAGTATTTGCTTTAATTAGAAACACGAGAGACTTCATTCTTTTATAAAATCACTAGAGATATTCTGTAATGTAAAATGACATGAAAATTTATTTCCAATTAAATAGACATTTATAAAAATTAAAAATGTTTATAAATATGAGACTGAAGGTTTTATAAGCTCACATAGATGCATGTGGGTAAATCAAGAAAGATCCTAGACACACACATGTGAACACGTACACACATACTGCATATTTATTTTTAAATTGTTAGCATAGAGGCAACCCCAAACACCAACAATGTACAAACTTTAACAGGTTTAAAGACGAGCACTTAGAAATTTTTAGTTATAGAAATGATTCATACAGTTTATATTTTATCTTCTAGAAAATTTATTTTCTTCTTTTTCTTTTTTATAATTTGTAATAGATATCCATGTTCCTATAAATTGTGTGTGTGTGTGTGTGTGTGTGTGTGTGTGTGTGTGTGTGTGTATTTAAAGACAGAGTCTTAGTCTGTCGCCAGACTGGAGTGCAGTGGCATGATCTCAGCTCACTGTAACCTCTGCCTCCCGGGACCAAGTGAGTCTCCTGCCTCAGCCTCCTGCCTCAGCCTCCTAAGTAGCTGGGACTACAGGCACTCTCCCCCACACCCAGTTAATTTTTGTATATTTAGAAGAGACGGGATTTCACCATGTTGGCCAGGATGGTCTCGATCTCTTGACCTCGTGATCCCCCCACCTTGGCCTCCCAAAGAAATTGTAAGTACATATTATTAATCAGCATCCAAATACTCATGACCAATATGTCGGACTTTTTATGAAATACAATTTTTCCATTACCTAGTAATATTTTAATAAAAACTTTTATATTTAGGGAATTATTTATAACCACAGATACTATATTGCTTATGCCCATATTTTTAAAGCAATGATTTTGTGGCAATGCCTATGTATCATGTCATTTTGCATGTAGTTTGCAGTTTTTAACTAGGGTTATACAAATACATTTTATTTAACCTTAAAACAATGTAGTTCTTGAAGAGTTATCAGCAAGAACAGAGCTCAGTACAGATACTTATTCAAAAGAAAAGCTTTTTTCCCTTATTTTACTCTTTTCTGTCTTTTAAAATGTTAGTATTCTTTGGGAGTCCCTACCATTGTTTATAATTTTCTTTTTTCACATTCTTTTCCATGTAGAACTACCAGTCTCTGCATGCTGTCACGTTTTATTGCAATCTATTTTTTTTCAAACACAAATCAAACCACGTCACCCCACTGTTCAGAATCTTTCAGTGTTTCCTCAAGGCCTACAGGATACCAACTCTATTTCTTTGCATGGGATGAAAGGCTCTTTTCAATCTGATCGCGCCTGTCTTTCTAGCCTTATCGCCAAAAGTTTGTTCAGCATGTACTTTGTACTTCAGTTACACTGGGCTACTTGTGGGTCCCCATCAAGCCATGCAATTTCAAGTTTCTATGCTTGCCTCTTGTAATCTTAGAACACTCTATACTCTTCAAGATTCAATTCAAAATTCTACTTGTTTTTTTTTCTATGCTCTTTTAAGTCCCTGTGTGTATAGGTCAGTTGGCATCTACCTACCTTTATTTTATTAATAGTGATATATCTGATTTAGACTTAACTGAGAATTCCTATGCATCTTTGCAGCTGCTGCTTCTTAGACCAACGCTGCACTCAGTCAGTGTAGAAAGATAAAATGGCTGAGGTAAATGAGCAAAGCATTATCATGATTACCACTGGCAAGTTTGAGCATGATCATTTTAGAATATATGATGTTTGTTCACACTGCTTTTAAATCCCTTAGTTGTAATAAGATGATCTTTATATTGCCCCTAGAGCTTTGCATTTATGTTTGCAAGTTTACACATTTTTAACTGCTAAATCATCATGATTTTCTAACAATTGTGTATTTGGGCTCAAATTCACTGTCAGGAGCAACAGAATGATATGAGATGTGTGTGTGTATATATATATAAAACACACATATAATTACAAATATATATGTGTATGTGTATTATATAGGTATATATTCATATATATATACACACATGTCTTTCCAATAAACCTATGAGGGCTAGCTATATTCAGATAAATAAGCTACAAAAACTAATATTCAGAGTATAATAATACAGAGTCTGTAAATGTAGAAATTGACCAGCTGATTTAACCATAATGGAGGCAGTGCCAAGCCAATTTTAAAGATAGAAACAGATATAGATGAATATAACACATAGAGAATTGTTCACTTTTTCATACTTTTCACATATTAAAATTAACTGTATTATTGAAATGATACAGTCTCTTTAGATATTTTAATCCAAATATTCCTCTTCAATATCTAGGGATTTCTCTTAGATTCATATTTTGAAAGTCAATATAAGTAGTATCTGTCTTGATAGATAGTAGTTAAGTAGTTAAGTTGCTCAGAGACAATTATGTAAAACACCCCCGATTTTATTTAAATTAGTAATTTTCTAATGGAGATGGTTTCATCTTCAAGGGGTCATTTGATAATGTCTGGCTGTTTTGGTTGTCACAGCTGGGAAGTGAGTGCTACTGACATCTAGTGGGTAGAGGTCAAGGGTGCTGTTAAATATCCAACAGTGCAGCTCCCACAACAAATTATTTGACCCAAAATGCTCATAGTATCGAGGTAAAGAACTCTTGCTTTAAGCAAATTGTTCTACTTATGTTCAGTCCCCATATGTAGACAGCATTTAAGAGCATTCAAAGAAATTGCCCAAATTCCCATGTGACCATTAGGAAGACTCAAACTTTGTCATCATTTTGTACATCAAAATCATTGAAAGGAACTTTCAGAGCATCCATGTAGGTAATAATATTTTCCATTTCTTTCTAAACTTATTGACTTTTGGTATCTAATGATATTTTAATAATTATTTACATTTAATGATTCTTTACGTTACATTAAACCCTTTCATGGGTACAATGACAGATGCAACAAATTAGGTATGCCTGGGTTCAGCAGGACAGATTTCCACAGAGGATCCAGAGCCTGTGCACTATGAACTTTTTCACTCTTTCCTGAAATTCATATTGTAAAAAGAGAAGAATAGAACTTGAACAGATAATCTAGCTTTCATGTTCTCTCTAGGCAACATTCTGACTAAATTATGCCACACAGGCAAAAAGAATATAAAGATATGCTTGGAAAAAGCATTTTCAACCTTCTTCAGTATCCAGTTCAACTTGATTGAAATAATTGAGTGCCTAAGTGCAAAGAAAGCCAGGATGGCTGACACCCTTAATTTGTTCTCAAAATAAGATATGGGATGAAAGGTATAAACTAAATGTTTTGTCACCATGAGACCAGACTATTCTGAGTAAACTCAGAAAAAGTTGCTCTACCAAAGTTAAGAACTTAAAAGTTGTTCTAACAAAATATGGTATTCAAAATATCTTTTGTGTCTTACTCTCAGTACATTTATCTTTAACTTCTTAACTAATTTATTAAATGGGCACTAGCCACAATTTTAAATCCCTTTGAGATAGATTCTGATTTACATATGTGTGCATATATGTATGTGTATCAAAGACCATATATATAGATACAGTACATATATATTGGATATATATGTTTTACATATGTGTGTACATATACATCCACTTAAAATGACCACAAATACTTAGAAACTTTAATCTATGTAAAGAATAAGAATACAATAGGCGATGCTGAGCACTTTTGTTATAGTCATTAATTCCTTCAAGTGAAGCTATGATCTGAATAAGCATAGAGGTAAGCCTTGTGGTGTATATTGAGATAAATTTTCATTTGTTGATATATACTTTTTAACTAAAACTATAGAGATTATCTTACGACACTACACTAGAGATTTAATTAAAATATAGAGATTAACTTGTGACACTACTATAATAATTTAGTCTTCATTAAACAGGAGATTGTTGTATTTCAGTGAAAACAAATATTTTTAATCCCTAGTAGCTGTCTTCCAGGACAACATCATCTGTTGTGATATATTGTCAACAAAATTATTTTAATATGAGGCTGAATAAGGTAGGTCTTATAATTGAGTTAGAAGTAAAAAACAGTAAGAAAATGAAGTGATTATATCTTACTGGATTTCAAAGCAGACATGGTTAAAGAGAGAGTTTTTCAGCTAGGTTTAGAAGGATTAGACAGATTTCCAAAAATAAAGTTATCAGGATACAGTTTAAGGCAACTTACTTTTTCTTATAATCAATTAATTTTATCTTTTGATAATATATTTTGTTTTCAACAACTTTTAATAAAAGTATATGATCCCAGTTTGTCATAAAGATTCTAATCTTATTACATGGGAGTAAATTTAGATAAAATATCATAGCTCCTATACTTTAGTTTTTAGAATATACACCATTTATGTATCTAAATAAGTTGTTTATAGTAAAGTAATGATATAATTTCTAAAACAGACATTTTTAATTTTCATTTTGCATATTATAAGCATATATTTTACACTTCAGTGTTGTTAGTAAATTTATTTTTCTTGGCTTCTGCATGATCTCTGAGCACAATAAACATAGTCTTCCAAGGTTTTTTGTATATATGTATAGGTGGCAGTGCAAATGTAAGTGTAGAGTAGTCAATAAAGGTCAGGTCATGTAGGGTTGTATAATTAAATTTAAGAACCTAGATTTAACACTGAGAGAAGGTGGATCATGTCTAGAGCAGGGAGACAAAATGGGATGGTGCTATTAGGTAAGAGAAGGGGGAGTAATAGAAAGTAAGACAGAGATACTTGGACAGAATATGCATAGGAAGTACAGCAAACCAAAGTTGTGATTGTGAGAGTGTAGAGAAATAGAAAACCAAAAGTGAAGGATGACGCCTGGTTTTAAGTTTTGAAAACTGGAGATTGAAGTTGGGCCCCTTCCAAAGATAATGGAAAAGAGCAGGGAAGAGGCAGAGGAATACTGAGTTCTACTTTTGACATGTTGAGGGTGAGATCTCTCTCTAGACAGTTAGTAAACACATAATTATTCAAGTTCATGAAAAATATCTGGGCTTGGAATATACAGGTACACATAATGAGCACACAGGTGACATTTGATGCGGCAGGAATAGATGTGAATACAGGGGGAAAATGTCTGGTAGGAGAAGAGGAGAGCCTGGTGGAGAATCCTAAATACTACAAATCTTCAGAATATTTTCTTGCCAATCTGTTTTTGTTATTCCTTCCCAGGCATATATTCTCTACCAGGATGCTCAAGGTCAACACTATATTGCGTTTCTGGCACTAACTGATTCACCTCCTGTCTTCCATTCACAAGTACATACTTCCCATGTCCCCCAAAGTCACAGCAGATAATATGGGGCTTCTTTTACTAGTCTTTACTAAATTGTGTGCTGCTTTATGTGACCCTTCCCAAATAACAAAAATGCTTTCCTGCAGTTATTATTCACCAAAGAAGTCCTAGGTGTGGAGATTTTATTCCCTGGAGAATGGTCACAGAAGGAATAATTCTGCTCGTGGCTCCTATTAACAACTCTCAAATTATACTATGATGGAATCTGGCCCTTGAGCTAGGCAACATAACCTGTTCTGCTAAGTGTCAAGAAATATTCTTTACCAGTTGCAAAATTGTGACAGAGAAAGTGAATACTGTTAAAATAGACAGATGCTTGCTACTCTACTCTCATTCATTGTTCCTTTTATTCCACTCACTGCATCACCTGCTTCTAGAGTCCCTCTGATCGATCTCATGGGATGCACTATCTCAGTAACATTGTCTGATTCCACTTCACACTCTCAGATGGACACTCCTATTCTGTGTCTTCTTCCTTTCCATCTGTACTCTCTTGATTTGCAATATTCAGTATACCCCTAGTTTTAAATAGGCACTGTATGGTAATGACTTCCAAATATATAGCCCAAGCCTGCACCACCACCCTTCAACATACTCTACTCCTCCAAGTTCCTGACTCCCACATCCAACTGCTTTCTTTATACCACTAATTAATTATCTAGTAGGCATCTCAAACTGAGAATATCCAATACATTTTGTTCTGCCCCGCACTTACCTTCCCAGTATCAGCAATGGCCCCACTATTTACCTTGTAGGTCAAACCATTATACTGACAGCATCCTTGACTTAGCTCTTTCCCTCTCAGGCCACATGGAACTGATCTGCCTTTACTGTTGCCTCAGGTTTCAAACTATACTCTAAATCTAACTAATTATTATCATTTCCACTGCTGCGATGGTAACCCAATTCTCCTTCATCTCTTGCAAAAAATTGTTAACAGCCTTTAAATGGGTATAACCTCATCTCTCCACTATTTGCTTCCTAGCAACACAACTCAGTGCATTTCTTCTTCAGGGTCTTTGAATTCACCGTTCTATCTTCATGCATTATTTTCTCTCGCATTTTTGCATGGCTCATGCCCTTATTTAATTCAGGCTTCTGCTCAAATGACACCACCTCAGAACAGGCTTGAGTATTACCCTTTGTGAATTATCCTTGCAATAATCATGTTTTTCTGCTTTACTTTTTATCACAGCATTGACATTTTAGTATGCATTTATATTTTTATTTGTTTATCATCTGCCTCCCTCACTAGTATTTAAGAGAACAGTTTTCCTTCTCTATTTCTGTATTCTAAGAACTTAAGCTACTAGTTAACTATAAATGCTCAGAATTATTAGTTGAACAAATATATGAATGAATGAATAAGTAGAATGTTCAAAAAATTTAGAAATTCAAGTCTTTTATATTTTACATGACTCTACTTTAATCCTATAAATTCTTTTGGGAGAAAGGTAGACAAAATATTTATAAATAAAAAGGAACAAAATCTAACAGCATTCTCTGATTAATTCTACTAATGAGCTCTCACATTTGCCTGTGAAAAGCCTGTTTCTCCTAACTGAGCATTCATGTTTTATCTCTTGCCCTTATGTTTTTTCTTAAGAGTCTTTAAAGAATGCAGCCAGACTGCTGTCTTCCAAACGGTTTTGTTTCCTCATGCTGAAAGTAGGACTTTTATATTTAGAAGCACAAACTCTCTCCTAATTATATACAACCTACTGTTCTAAATTTTGCATGCCACTTTGCAGTTTAGTGCTATGCGATTTACTTGGTACCAATTTTGGTGTCAAAATTTGACATTTAGATTGCTTTGGAAAATAATGGCAAAGTGGAGTTTGTATTGAATGAAGCTTAGCATCTGCTTTCTTGGCTTCTTTTTAACTGTTCTTTTATTTATGCGTAATGACCTACCTATAATATTATGGTGATGGGTCAAATATTCATCATGACTTATACATTCAAATATTTTTAATCCTTAGTAAGGTAATTTTGCTTTTTTTTTCCTCTGAACATCAAAGGACTGGAATGCAATATTCATAGCGTGCTAAACACCTATCATGAATTCAAATTTATTAAAAATATTTTAATATATGGAGAAAAACTGGTTGAAATGTAGGTATACTATGTTGATATCTTCTAGTGATCTGATGTTAGCTGGATTATTACAGTTTTGAATTTTAATTAACAAGGACATTTTCCTTAACTATAAAATTTACTTGCATTTTGTGGTCTTGTGTTAGGAGTCTCTCCTGTCTCTCTCTCTCTCTCTCTCTGTGTGTGTCTCTCTGTTTCTGTCTCTGCATGTCTCTCTCACTCTCTTTCATATCTAGATATATAGATGTGTATATCATGTATGTATATACAAATACATAATTGCATGCACATAATTATGTATAAATATTCAATAAATAACATTAAAATCTCTTAGCAGGCTAAATTTAAAAGGAACAGAAATTTAAATTCTCTCTGTTTTGGTTAGTGCTTCTTCTATTTAATATTTCACAAAACTGAGTTTGTGGGTGCTAATGTTTGAATGCATCCCCCAAATCTCATTTGCTGGAAACTTAATTCCAATGCAAAAGTGCTGAAAGGTGTAATGTTTGAGAGACTATTTAAGGATGATTTAACATCCTTATTATGACAATGGGTTAGTTATTGCGAGAGTGGGTTTGTTATAAAAGTAAGTTCAGCCCCATCCTGCTCTCTTACTCTCACATACTCTTGCTCCAAAAATGTAAGATTTTTTGTTTTCTTTATAAATTAACTAGTGTGTGGTATTCTGTTATAATACCACAAAACATACTAAAACGATGGCTATATTTTAAACATCCTACATAACTTCTATGGTAAAGCATTGTAATATGTTTTAATAAGACAAAAATAATAGTGTCGTTCAAAATTTCCCTTAGGGAGTTGCCAAATTTTGGCTACACTGCAAGCCAGCACGAAAAAGTGCAAACACATCAAACGATTTTATTGTGAATATTTTTGAAATTACTGTATTTACAGTTTGCCTTTGAGCTATTTTTTCCCTTTATTATAAAATGAGAACAGTTGGTAGCATTTCCAAATGTTAGCCTAAGTGTAAAGATTCTCCCACTCCCTTTGGCTGTTTGACATTATCTTTAACTAGATATCACAAATGCATAATGAGAACCGCCCTTGGTACTTGACAATGAAAGATAAGAAAGATAAGAAAGGCCAAAACACTTGTACGTTTCAGAATACAGGCAAATACAATTTCTCTTGCCAAAAGTATTTGAATTTTATTTGATATTAAACTTATTTTCTGTTAATCTTCATTGTTTTTAACCTAAACCTTGTTTTTTCTGTTCATAGACTAAAAGTCAGCCTTACAAATAACCATTGTCAATTTCACATTTTGTTTAAAGGATAATCTATTTTTCTATTTCAATAAAATATGTCAGTTTTTTTAACAGAAAAAAATGTGATTACCTGATTATTTCTTAATGATTTAATTATTTGGCATATGTTCTCATCATCTTCAAATATCTCTAAATTTTGTGCCATTTTATTTTGGAGAGAAGTGGTTCTTAGGATAAATTATTTCCTTTTCTTATAAAAGCTTATTGATATAATTTGTCTAATGATAATTGGTAATGTTCATTTAGAAGAGCAAAACATAGCCACTGAAATTTCTCAAATTTTATGTTATGTGGGTGTTTTAAAACATGGGTAAATCCTATAAAAGCTAAAATGTATTTTTTTTTGTACACATGCCACACTTACCATACATTTTTTAAAAAATCTCACCTGTAATAGAGAACCCTAATTCTTTAGTTTGCTATTTTCATTGCAAAATTATTATAAAACTATATTCTATATACTCTAAATCTTATTCTATAATTTTTTTCCATAATATATCAAGAAACCATTAAGTAAGCAAATGTAAACAAATTCCTCATGGCAAAATATGTTCATAGCTTGATTTAGTTTATTATTTTGTCTAATGATAAATCATACAATGTTCCACAGTATTTCTTAATTTTTTGACCATTTTACTGCTCTATTCCAGGACAATGTTGCTCTATACCTCACTTATCTCTGGCCAACTTTTATTTTATATAAACTTCTGATCATTATTTTCAGTGTAAACAAGAAAGCTGAAAAAGGAAGAATAAATGTCGCATCAGTCAATATATTTTGTTTTTGTTATTTTCTATCAAAACCAGCTTAATCAATATTTTTACTGTGTTTCTATTTAAAATGGAGACTATATAAACTATAATTTTCTTATTCCATTGTTAAGAGCTTTTTCCTTTTCTTGTTTTTGGTTTTGTTTTATTTTGTAAGTACCAGAAATTCACTTGAAAGAATAAACAATCAAGAAATTATTCTATAAAACTATAAAGTCACATGGTTTATATCACTTCAGACAAAACTTGGTCCAGTGGATAAAATAATTTCATCAGAGCTGTTTGTCTTTCCGATCTCCAGAATCAGAAGATTTATCTTTGTCTTCATCTGTGATGGCTTCATTCTGAGACACACTGCCTATGAAGTGGGAAAAATGGCTTATGTGGTCCTTATTGTAACCCTCTGTACACAGCAGACCTTTGTACATAGTCCTTACCACTTAAAGTTTAGAAAAAAAAATTCAAAAAATGTTTCTCACAATACCAGCACAAAAAATGTTTAGAAATGAATAATTCAGAAGCTATTATGTTAGAGAAAATTGTATTGGTAAAGAAGCCATTGATCTGTAATAAAAAGCCTTTATGGTTCAAGCCTAAACTAAAATAATGAACTCCCAAACTTGCATGAGGAACTGCAAAGACCATTTAGCCAGAAGAACATTATGTTCCACAACACCCACTTCAGATATTACATTGAGGATATGGATCAAGAAAACCCTCCAAGATTTTGGAAGTAAAGGCCACATAAATGACCAAAGCCTACACAAGGATGCTTTTCCTAGAAAGCAGAATCAGTGTTCTCTCACGTTTATATGGCCGTTGGTTTTTATTTCATCCTCCCAGCAGGATTCCAGCATTGCTGTGAGTGTGTGTGTCTCCAGTCTTTCCTCTACCAAGTGGAAGTGTCTGTTACTGTTATCTTGTCCCTAGCACACCATTAAACAGGTGATATGTAACTTGTTGTTTAGATCATAGATCATGAGAAAATGAGAAGTCACTATAAATCTGATGGAAAAGACTGCCTTTCACCCAGAGACTATAAATATTAAGCTGGATTTAGTGACTGGATGAAATTTTAGATTTTTTTTTCCCTTGGAGAAAGATAAATATGATCTATGTGTGAGAAGACAGAAAAGTGATACTGGTAACTACACAAACAGACTTATCATTCATGGCTAGGACAAGGTAGGTGGGAACAGGCATTGAGTTTTCTGGTGTTCTCCTTCCCCCGCCTCAATGTTAACAGGCCTCAGAGTGCCCTGAAAACCTGGAAGATGACAGTGTCACTAAAAGAAAAGAGCCAGGATGCCTGAATGGCTGCTCAGTGTAGAGCCCTACCAACACACATCACACTGTGAGGTATGCAGGAAACAAACTTGTATGGTGTTAGGCCACTGAGATTTGGTACAGTTTGTTTGCTTGCTGTTTGTTTGTTTGTTTTACTAATTATCTAGAAACTCAAGGAAAATGGAAAGAGGAGATGCAACTAGGCGAATAAGTTCAAGAAACCATAATAAAAGAGTAGGTTTGCAACAATAAACCACACTTATTTCTTTGAAAAAGCTTATGAAATAGAGCCCATCTGGCATGATTGATTATTAAAGAAAGGAAAAGAACAAAGCATCAATACATAATATGACAAACAAATGGGTAATAGGGTGCACATTTGAAAAATTTTAAATATGATATAAATTTTTAGTTCAATCTATTGAAAACCTAGACAAAATGCAAGATTTTCTAGAAACTTTAAATAGCAAAATATTTAAAAATAAAGACCTATCATAATAAAGACATTGAATCACTAATAACAAATCTGCCTACAAAAATGCAACAGGTTCAGATCATTTTAAAGCTAATGCTTAACAATTTCAAATTTTCTAGGATAGGAAATTTAAATCTCTAAATGATTCCTGGTAATATCGAAATATGCAGACTTCTCCAAAAACATTTTATCAGGCCACTGATGCTTTGAAACTGGAGTTGAATAATTTGTAAAGAAATTACAATTATAGAAGCTTGAATTATAAATTAACTATTAAGATATAAATGAACAAATACTTATAAATTATCATATGTTTAATAATGTTTTAATGGTAATAAGTCTATAAATTAGATTTATCCCATTAACAGATTAAATAATTAAAATGTGAATATCTCAATATATGCATACAAGATTAATAAAATACAGCATATATTCCTGACAAAACGCTTCTCATAAAACCAGGAATAGATGGAAGCTTTCTCACTTTGATAAAGTTGTAAAAATAAATAATTTGAAATATTTGAAACTAGATATCTAAGTTTGTGATTGAGTGCTATGGAAATATTTGTTAAAGTAGTGACAAAATAATAAGAGAAAAGAAAAGATTGAGATAACAAAAGATTAAAGTAACTTTATTATGCTGGTTATATGCATATAGTAAAAATATAAATATTTCATTTAGGTAAAACAAATCAATTTCAGCACTAAGAATAGGAGGACAGTCTGGAAAGGAATGAAAATCTTCAACTATACCTTTAACATTTTATTATTTAAAATTATGTCCATAATATGAAATCAAGTTGATGAGTTTATAACTGTCCATCTATCATCATTTTTATTTTCCATATTTTAAAACTTCACGATTAAAATTTTATGATTAAAATTTTAAAAAGAGAAACTCATGCACATAGACTTTAAAAAAATTCTGTTACTCCTGTATTTGGATAATCAAAAAATATAGTCATGAACTACAAAAATAAGTTAATGGGATTGTCGTATGGCATACTTACATTCTTTAAGTTTGTATTAATGAGTAATTGACTTTAATCCCACAAAGAGTGATAAAGATAGATTTATCCAGCTAACACACACTTGATGTTTGAGTAGGAGGGCTATTTGCTTTTGCCATATTACCTGATTGTTCTTCCAAAAACCTCTGTTCTGACATCTGAATCCTATGGAAAGGGAACCTGTGGGCTGCTTGAAAAATTAAATGACACATTTTAGTAAAAACTGTGGAGAGATTATGGTTTAAGTGTCGCTATTTTGGCACTTATGTAGGGAAGTCTACATATATATCTTTGAAAATGTAAGTACATTTAGACCAAAATAAATATCTTCAGTTATTTAAAAATATACTAATACAAGGGAGTTTCTGTTGTAGCACTCGCAAGAAGATAAGACACCTCAGATAAACTTTGGACCTAGTTCCCCTACTCTCAATAAAAAGAAAACCCCCAAACAGTAACCTGTCCAAAGGCAGTGAAGAACAACTCAAAGCAGGCATAAACTGAAGGCCTGACTTTTTAAAAAGGGAACTTCACTGGGTGAGATCCACATGTGTGTGGCTCTAATACTCAGAGTATTTTACCGCCTGTAGGATGCTGAGTGCTAGAAGGCAAGTAGTCAGTTATGGGTTTATTAAACTGAAGTGTCAGATGATGATGGTTACAGATGCCAAGCTAGAAACTGAGGTAGCAAAATCCTAGAAAGGAGGAAGCTATAAATAACAAAACTAAAACACCTGCACTAAAACATACCCATTACTAACATACCCCAAAATAAAAGGAAAAACAAAAACCTATTTCTTATAAGTCAAAGACAAAATCTACAGTAAAATTATACATAATAAATAAAAAATTATGCAACAAACAATATTATATTAAATATGCAAAACATACTGCTGTATGATTGAGAAGAAACAAGTATTCATAATGGTTAAAGACATTAGACACATTTTTGCAGAGTTTTATTTAACAAGTAGACAAAGTAAAAATAACTATAATATGTTACATAAGGTTAATTTAGTGGATCTATTTTAGATGCTACACATTATATAGAGAGTATAAACATTTCCTAATTATCCTATCAATCTTTCCATTTCCATGTAGTAGGTCGAAAATCTGATAGAAAATTTGGTAGAAAGTGAAAGCGTGTAGGACACATTATTTTGTAATAATAGTGAAATTAGAAAATTACATCAAAAGAGAAACACAGCAAACAACCTCAAATTTAGAAGTAAAAATAAATGTGTTTAGAATAAAACAACTACAAAAAAAGTAACAAACTTGCTTTTCAAGTTGGACTTCCCCAGAAACAGACTGAAACCAAAAACCAACACCATATAAACCATGTGACTTTATTCCCTCTGGAAGGGAATAAAAGGGAGGAGAAAAGAAAGGCTTGGTAGAAGGAGAATTTGAGCCTCGATGCAGTCTGGGAGTTAGGGTTCAGTAATATGTGTTTTAATAACTATCAGGTTATTCTGATGCACACTGAAATTTGAGAAAGGTTGCCCTAAGAAGCTGTCAAAGAATGTATACCACTGAGAACTTTTGATTGTTTCTACTTTTTGGCTCCGAAGAATGATTATGCTACAAGCATTCTTTTATCTGAAGTACACACATGTATGCATTTCTACTGGGTACCTACCCCGGGGGGAGAATGCTGAGTCATAGGTTATGAACATAATCAAGTTTACTAGATGAAAACAAAGAAGTTCCTAAAAGAGTCATGCTAATATATAGATCCATCAATAGCGTATGAGCGTTCTAGTAGTTGCATATTTTTGTCAATACTTTGCAGTATCAGTTTTAATTTAAGCCATTTTGAAGAATGTATTGAGTATTTCATTGTGGTTTTAATTTAATTTCCTTGGTGACCAATTATTCTGAAATCATTTTCATATTTATTGGCAATTTCGATAGTTTCTTTGTGAAATACCAATTCAAGTTTCTTGCCCAACTGTCTATTGGATTGTTTAAATATTTCTTATTAATTAGTATGAGTTATTTCTATGCTCAGAATTGTAGTCTAATTATGGAAATATATAATACAATTATGTGTTACAACTGTATGCCTTGCTGTTTCCCCTTCTTAATAGTAGCTTTTTGATTAAAAAATTTGTAATATACTATTACAGTGACAATACAGGTATGGAGCCAGCTGATTTTAATTTTCTTTTTGTTTATATTTTATTTTTTCTACAATGAACATATAAAACTTGTAAAATGGAAATTATATAAAAGCAAAATTTGCAGCATATGAAAAATGCACACCTTGACTTTATTTTTTATTTTAATTTTTATTTTAGGTTCAGAGTTACATACATGTACAGGTTTGTTATATAGATAAATTCAGGTCATGGAAGTTTGATGTACAGATTGTTTCATCACCCAGGTACTAGGAATAGTACCTGATAGGTATTTGTTCTGTTCCTCTCCTTTCTCCCACCCTTGACCCTCAAGTAGGCCCTTGTGTCTGTTGTTCCCCTCCTTGTGTCCATGTGTTCTCGTTATTTTGCTCCCACTTATACATGAGAAGATGCAGTATTTGGTTTTCTGTTCCTGCATTAGTTTGCTAAGGATAATGGTCTCCAGCTCCATCTACATTGCTGCAAAGGACATGACCTTATTCTTTTTTGTGGCTTCATACTATTTCATAGTGTGTATTTACCACGTTTTATTTATCCAGTGTACCATTTATGGGCATTTAGGTTAATTCCTTGTCCTTGCTATTGTGAATAGTGCTGAAATGAACATATGTGTGTGTCTTTATGTTAGAAAGATACTTATATTCCCTTAAGTATATACCTAATAATGGGATTGTTGTGTTGAATGGTAATTCTGTTTTAAGTTCTTTGAGGAATTGCCACACTGCTTTCCACACTAGCTGAACTAATTTACACTCCCGCCAGCAGTGTATAAGTGTTTCCTTTTCTCTGCATCCTTGCCAGCATCTGGTATTTATTTTTTAATTTTTTTAGTAATAGCCATTTGGACTGGTGTGAGATGATACCTCATCATGGTTCTGATTTGCATTTCTCTAATGATTAGTGTCATTGAGTATTTTTTCATAGGCTTGTTGGCTGCATGTAGGTCTTCTTTTGAGAAGTGTCTGTTCATGTCCTTTGCACATTTTTTAATGGTTTTTTTTTTTTTTTTTTTTGCTCGTAAATTTGTTTAAGTTCTTTAGAGATTCTGGATATTAATTAGACCTTTGTCAGAACTATAGTTTGTAAATATTTTCTCTCATTCTGTAGATGTCTATTTACTCTCTTGATAGTTTCTTTTACTGTGAACAAAATCCCATTTGTCAATATTTGCTTTTGTTGCAATTGCTTTTGGCATCTTTGTCATGAAATCTTTGCACATTCCTATGTCCAGAATGACATTTCATAGGTTACCTTCCAGAATTTTTATAGTTTTAGGCTTTTCATTTAAGTCTTTAATTCATCTTGAGTTGATTTTTGATTATGGTGTAACGAAGGGGTCTAGTTTTAATCTTCAATAAATGGTTAGCAGGTTATCCCAGCACCACTTATTGAATGGGAAGTCCTTTTCCCATTGCTTGTTTTTTGTCAGCTTTGTGAAAGATAAAATGGTTCTAGGTGTGCAGCATTATTCCTGGGCTCTTTATTCTGCTCCACTGGTGTTCATGTTTGTTTTAGTAGAAATATCATGCTGTTTTGGTTACTGTATCCCTGTGGTATAGTTTGAAGTTGGTATAATTTGTAGTATAAGTTTGAAGTAGGGATGAAGCCTAGTTGATTGTGGTGGATTAGCTCTTCGATGTGCTACTAGATTTAGTTTTCTAGTATTTTGTTCAGAATTTTTTGCATCTATGTTCATCAAGAATATTGGCCGGAAGTAGTTGTTGTTATCTCTGGCAGGTTTGGTATCAGGATGTTACTGGCCTCATAGAATAGATTGGGAGGAGTCCCTCCTCCTCAACTTTTTGAAATAGTTTAAGTAGAAATGGTACCAGGTCTTTTTTTTGTACATCTGGTAAAATTCAGCTAAGAATCTGTCTTGTCCTGCTCATTTTTTGGTTGGTACGCTATTTATTATGGATTCAATTTTGGAGCTCATTATTGATCTGTTCAGGGATTACATTTCTTCCTGGTTCAGTCTTGGTAGAATGCATGGGTCCAGGAATTTATTCATTTCTTCTGGCTTTTCTGTGTATAGAGGTGTTCATTGTTGTCTCTGGGGGTTATTTGTATTTCTGTAGGGTCAGTGGTAATATTCCCTTTTTCACTTCTAATTGTATTTATTTGAATCTTCTCTCTTTTTTTGACTTAAGGAACTTCTTGATTTCTGCCTTAATTTCATGATTTACCCAATAGTTATTTAAGAGCAGGTTGTTTAATCTTCATGTGATTTGTATGATTTTGAGAAATTTCCTTGTATTAAATTTTATTTTTATTCCACTGTAGTCAAGTGTGGTTGGTATGATTTCAGTTTTTTCTTTTATTTGATGCACATTGTTTTATGTTTGGTGATGTGGTTGAAATAATGTGGTTGATTTTACAGTATGTACCATGTAGCAATGAGAATAATGTATATTCTATTGTTTTTGAAAGGCAAGTTCTATAGAAGTCTATTACATTCATATGCTCCAGCGCTGAGTTCAGGTCTTGAATATCTTTGTAAATTTTCTGTCTTGATCATCTGTCTAATACTATCAGAGGGAATGCCAAAGTCTCCCACTATTATTTTTTGGGAATCTAAGTCTCTTTTTAGGTCTCTAAGATCTTGATTTATGATTATAGGTGCTCCTGTGTTGGGTTCATATATATTCAAGATAGTTAGGTCTTCTTGTTGAATTGAACCCTCTATCATTATGTAATTACCTTTGTCTCTTTTTATTTATTGGTTTAGTCTGTTTTGTCTAAAATTAGGATTGCAACCCTGCCTTTTTATGTTCTCCATTTGCTTGTAGATTTTTGTCTATCCCTTTATTTTGAGCCTATGGGTGTCATTGCATGTGACATGGGTATCTTGAAGACACCATACAATTGGATGTTGCTTCTTTATTCAGCTTGCCACTCCATGCCTTTTAATTGGAGGCATTTACCCATTTACATTCAAAGTTAATATTGATAAGTGTGAATTTGTCCTGCCATCATGATATGAGCTGGTTATTATGCAGATTTTTTTTGGTGTGGCTACTTTATAGGGTCACTGGTCTGTGTACTTGAGTGTGTTTGACTGGTAATGTTCCATCCTTTCCATATGTAATACTCCTTTCAGGAACTCTTGTAAGGCAAGTCTCATAGTAACAAATTCCCTCAGCAAAAAAATGAATATTAAAAAAACGTGATACTTACTCTATACCGAATGTCCGAAATTCAGTACACAGACAACACAAATGCTGGCAAGGATGCAGAACAAAAGGAACTTTCATTCATTGATGGTGGGAATGCAACATGGTATAGCTATTTTGGAAGACAACTTAGCAGATTTTTACAAAGATAAACATATTCTTACTATATGATCCAGAAATCACTCTAGCTGATATTTACTCAAAGGAATTGAAAACATGTTTACACAAAATCCTGCACATAATTGGTTATAACAGCTTTATTCATAATTGCTAAAACTTGGAAGCAACCAAGGTGCTCTGAAGCAGGTGAATAAATAAACTGTGGTACATCTAGATAATAGAATATTATTTAGCACTATAATTCTGGCTATTAAACCATAAAAAAAGAGGAAAGTTAAATGTATATTATTAAGTGAAAGAAGCCAATTTGAAAATATTACACTCTATAGGTTTCTAAATATATAACAATTTGGGAATGTTAAAACTATGGAGACAGTAAAAAGATCAATCGTTTTCAGAGGTTGAGGAGAGGGAGGAGTGAATAGGCAGAGCACTGAGGATTTTTAGGGCAGTGAAAGTACTCAAACTATTCTGTATGATACCATAATGGCGGATCTGTGTGATTATAAATTTGCCCATTAACATAGAATGTACAACATCAATAAACTATAGAGAAATGTAAACTATAGATTCTGGGTAAGAAACTGGATTCTGGGTAAGAACAATATGTCTTTGTAGGTTCAGCCATTTTGAAAAATGTACCACTCTGGTGTGAGATATTGCTAAGTGAGGAGTCATGCATATGTAGGGGAAAATCTCTCTTCATTCAATTTTTATGTTAACCTAAAAGTGATTTAAATAATAACATCTATTAAAAATAAGTATTTTCATTGTGTGAAATAGTTGACCTATGTTGGGCATAAGTGATCAGCTTTGGCCTCATTCAAGAATGTGTCTAAGCAGCAAATACAGAAAATACGGTTGTTCTGAAGGACATAACACAAATATAAACTCCTGTATTTGTCGTTAAGGAAAGTTGACCTATTTAAGAGCCTTTTTAAATTGCAGTAATGTTTCAAACATCTTATCTAATGGTGCCATGTGATAGAAGCTATCATTATGAAGCTTATTTTCTAATAGATAAAGCTTAATGAGGACCATCTGTCCCTGAAAACAGTTACAGCTTTATGCCAGTCAACAGATAAGACCACCCTTCTGTTGTTTTTGTGATGTTCTTAATTTCTCATGCAGACCAAAGAACTAACCACCATTTTCATTATTATTTTGATGTTTTAATATACTTATGTTTTAGTACAACTGCTTTCTAAATATGAGAAAAGGAGCATGCCAGCCAGGAACCAGATAATATACAAGATTTAAAGAAAATATCTTGAATCATGAATTTTATTTTCAGTGACAATACAATACCAATTGTCATAATATTAGCTGATGGTTTCTTTTATTTGCAAGTGAAAAATGCCATAAACAGTTCTCATTTTCTCAGTTGAAAGTATTTTTATGGTTTTGGAAGATGTTCTATCATAGCAAAGATATTTTTCTAAAGCAGACATTTGGAAGAATAAAATTTAAAATTTTACCAATAGGAAGCAGATGTTTAGTGAATGAATAGACATATTTCTTCATCACTGCCCTTGAATGAGTATGTTATATCAATCAAAAGTATATTGAGCCTACAGGATAAACCTGATGTGTTGTAGAAAAGAGAAATAGAAGGTTTTATTACTTCTATGCATGTCACAATTCAAAATAAATATAAAAGTAAATTATGTATTATTTCTGTTGTGTTTGCCTTTATTTTTTCAGAACTATTTACTGGGTATCTATTATATTTCAGGCACTCTGCTACACATCAGGACATGTTATCCAGATATCTCCTAAGCTAGATGAATGCAATTGTTCAATTATATGAATTGTGATTTTATGATTTTGTACTTACACCCTACCTCTTTGATTTGACATGTAAATAGTAGTCTAGAATCTGTTCTTTCATTTCTGCCCTAGATTATTAACTTAGAATTTCTAAGGTACCATGTTTTATTGATTATACTTAATCTCTTCTGTAAGTTTATCCCCTGCGTATGACTTCTCTTATACACTATTTCAGATCCTCTAGATCTCAACCGTCTCCAGGCTTTTTGCCCTTTTGTTCCAAGTCAAGTGCATATCATGTTAATCAATTCTGTTTGAATTCTCATCAACTTCTATGGGTACAACCATTCTTGAGAAGGTACATGTCTTACATCATGCCCAGGACTTCCTACTGATGCTAAAGCTTTGGTTATCAGAGGTACCATTTGTGCACTACCTAGAAATCCAATATATGGGGCAAACTTTTAACCAGTGGGACCAGTGGAACACTTTTGCTTTCGTTGCTTAGGAGATTTGGTCTTAGGCGGTATCTGGAACTGCATTGGGATTTGTTTGCAATAGATATCTGGAACTTCACTGGAGTTTATTTGCATAGTTCTCAGAAGGACTCCCTGAGATGCACTAGGTTGGACCCTTGAGTGTGAGCAACCAATCATGCTTCATATTAAGCAGTAGTCAGTTCAGCAATGGATACTTTATTGATATTTCTTCCTCCTCTGGTTCACTTCCCTTTTCTATCCTTTTGCTTCCCTGGTACTTTACTCCCTAGTAAAGCAATGGCATATTACTTTTGCCTCAGGGTCTGCTTTCTAGGAAACCCAGGTATAGATTTTCTTTCTTTCTGTAGATTCTGGCAAACAGATTTAAATATCTGGAATCTAATAAATTCCTCCTCTGTTCTTTGTCTCATGTAACCATCACCACAGGCCGAATTACCATGAAGTCATTAAGTTCAGGGCCTTCACATGCACAGGCTCCTTATAAAGCCTCCTGCCTAATTTTATATTTGAATGTCCATGTTTTGTTAAAATATATCCATATCAAGCTGACCAATTGAATAACCTTAAGCCATGACAGAAATTGGCTCTCCACCCAGCTATCATGCTGTCACATGACTTTCCACACATTCCAGCTTCTGGAAAATTACCTGTCTGTGTCCTGTGTAGGTTGTTAATGTCCTCAGTGTCACAGGCTTTCAGAATCCTGCTAGTCTCATTTTCCTCACAATGGGGAGACTTCATGGAGAGGTCCAAGTTGGTGTCAGGTCTGACAACACTTACAAACTGCTGCAGCAACACTTGGTTCCAGGGGCAGGTGCTCAGAGCAATGTGGGGCCAGAGTTTCAGATTCAGAGTTTCACAAACCCATGTGGTCCCTGGGCCTTGGGGTGCAGATGCACTCTCTGTTTCACGATTGCATGTGGGTTGCCCACAGAGTCAGGATCTGTGACTCTGAGGCAATGAAGCAGCTCCAAGAAGCTTGAACCCAGGGCCCTGAGTTGTAGCTGTGATTCTACGCCTGGGTGGCAGGGCACGGCATTGGCCCTAATCCAGGGAAGAGGAGGTGCTCTGCAGGTTTGGGCACAGGGTATAAGACATGACTGTAATTCAGGAAACAGAGCTCATAGGGCTCAGTGGCAAATTGGGTCCCATGAAATGACAGTCCATGTAGTCATGACTCTAGACCCTGCATGGGTTAGACTCAGCAGTGTCCTAGAGTCTGTAACGCCAGATGCTACAGCAGGCAGTACCCCAGACGTCAGAACACAGCTGTTCTTTGAGCCTTTGGGGGCAGAAAACTGCACAGCCATTACCCTACTTCCAAGGAAAGTGTGTCTCAACAGCTTAGAATCTAGGGTGCTAGTACAGTTCCAGGAAAACAGGATAATAGACTTGTTTGGCCACGGAGCGGGATGTCAGCTCAGTTACTGTGGGTAGCTCGACAGAGGGTACCACATCAGCTCAGCCCTGGGATATGCAGCTGCTCAGCTAGACTAGGATACGAATTCCCCAGGCAATGTGCTGCTTCAGCTCAGATCTGGGGGGCATAGCTATTCTGGGGAGTCTAGGTGCCTTTTCCTTGGGATGCAAGACACTGCTTCAGCTTAGGTGTAGGGGTGTGTTACCACTCCGGGCAGCCAAGATTGTTTCCTGAGATGCAAGACAGGGGTTCAAGTTAGGTGCCATGAGGCATGGCCGCTATGACAGACAAGGTACTGTTTTCCCAGGAGGCAGAGAACTGCTTCAGCTTTAGCCCAAGGAGGCAATGGGAAGGGGTAGGAGAAACAGCTCCACCCACGTTTGGCCCCATGGGAATGGTGTAACAGCTTAGCTTGGGGATGTTGAGCCTCTGGGCTGGGGTGCTTCAGCAGGACTGAGACTCAGGGATGAAGAGGAGCCATGGTTAATCAACCCCAGAGCAAGACACACTCCAGTGGTATTTCCACTTCCAAAATGGCATAGTGCAGTAGCAGCTCTGGCCACAGAGGTGGCAGGACCCAGTGTTGGCTCCTTCTCTGAGGAGCACAGCTGTGTGGACTCCAGGCAGCAACCTCAGCTGGGCTTAGTGTCTGTGAGGACTGCAGGGGACCCCAGTGGAGAGACCTGTATTTGTCCAAGGTGTCAATGGGGGCTGCTGGGACCCTTTGCTCATCTCCTCACTATGGGAAGAAGGATCTTCTGGTTCCTAGCTAATCCTGGTTTGGGGTGAGGGGTGGAGGCCCAGTGATTCCTTGCATTCTCTATGTGGCCATCCTGAGTTTCTGGGCTCACCAGGTTGTCTGTTACTCCTCTTATGAACTCCAGCACTTTATATCAGTTACTTTTTTAACAAAAGTAGGTTTTAAAATTGTCTTGGCTGTCTTTGTAAGGGTGATGAGTGCTCTGGACTTCTAGTCAGCCAATACTGGAAGTAATGTCTCAAATATTAACCTTGTCTTTTCTTTCCCTCTCACAGTTGACTATAACATTTATTCTTATCTCCAAGGGAGACAACCATATGTCTATTCAGTTACTGAATAAGACTCAAGAATAGAGTTGATGTTTATTCTTCTCATTTCTATGGAGCTACTACATTCATATGCTGAATCTTGTGAATAAAATGATAAATGCAACAACCACCAAATAACCTACAGACCTGGTAGATAAATGAAGAAAACAGTTACAAATACAAATAAGACATAGCATTCAATAAGTCGAGAAATACTGGAAGAAACTACAGTTATATTTTCTCTAATGGTCATCAGTGCAGAGCTAGGGTTTATAGCTCATTCCTCTGCCATACATATTCCTACATCCTTAATATTTGGTCATATCTAACATATCATTAGTATATTTCTTTTCCAAGTAGGGTGACATCAAACTTTTACCTTTAATTCTTGTCATCAGAGTCTTTTGGACTCATTTTAATTTTGTATATTTTTATTGGAGCAATCCTAATGAGTATAAGAATTGATATGTTGTGGCTTTTATCATTTATTAGAAGTCTTCCAAAAAACAAAGAAGAAATTTAAAATAGTTTTCAATTTTATCATCCTAGAACTCATTTCAGTATCACTTACCAGTTATTTATCCATGCTAAAAATGACTGAAATAATAAGAAAGTAGACAAAGAATGGAATCAGCAGAGGGATCATACAGAAGCAAAATAAAGCATTAAAATCTTTAAATTTTTTTTATTTTATTAAACCATTAAAATTCAGATTTTTAATTTTTCTGCTCATAACATCAATGAGAAAAATCATGACAAAAGGAGAAATTTCATAACCATTATATGAGTACAAAGAGACTCATAGAAGTGTCCAGATTCTAATAACAATGGTGATATTAATTATATTTTACTAGTCTTCATATAATGCTATCTTAAAATAATTTTCTCAAATGGGTAAAAGACTGAGGGTTTTTTCTTTCTTCTAAGTCATTTTTCCTGAGAAATAAGAATGGGGAATAATGGGAGAAGAGTTTTCAGTATAATGTGAAATATTTTAAATATCCATTGCAATGATTCGAGAGGAAGATAAGCCAAAAACACACAGGATTTTTCAGTTGTGATCAGTGATTATAAAATCATTGCTATACTTCTTACCCTTTCACATGCCTTTTTCCCCCACAAAAATACTATTACACTGAATGATTTTATGATTTTTTTTAATGCTGAGGCTCTAGGGTGCAGAAAAACTCAGTCAAGTCTCCCTTCCTCAGTCCTCCTTTCTTTCTTGTCACTAGAGGGGAAAGAGGCATTTGTCTTGTTTCAAAGAAGAAAAACTTGTTTAATTCCAATATGAAAGCTTGCTTCTAGATTTAAAAGATTTCTCAACCCATGAAAAACAGCTAACTGTGAAATAACTTTTAAAAACTTTTCTAAGTTTTCAAATACTGAAAGCTCTTGTTGTTTTTGTTTTTGTGATACAGAAAACTGTATTTGCTAAACATGGAGGATACAGCTTTTCCTTTCTCTGCTGAGAAGACTATGAGGAATTAGGATGCATCTATTTCTTAAATTATTAATTTCTTTCCATGTCTTATAATTTTTGATATCTAGAAATGAAATGTGGTGATCTTATCTATAGACTGTACCTCATGTCCTGATATAATTATTAATAGAGTTCACTCTCATCATCAAAAGATATATAGTTTAATCAATAAATTGTGTGATCATCCTAATGTTAAAATGCTAGAATTTTCTAAAATGGGCATAGAAGTGCTAGTCTATCACCAGACAGACTATCCTTATGATCACTTTAAGTAAAAGTAAATGTAAATCAGGCAAACTATTATGCTTATACAATCAGGATTACTGATACTTTCCTCGAGAAGTAGTATAATTACTTTCTTGCATTCAGATATTTCTACACATGGTTGTAATAAAGAGCTAAAGATGTTTATTGTCTAAGTTGAGAGCAGCTGAATGGATTAAATTAGATAATTACCAGCTGTTACTCACATCAGAAATTGGCTGGAACTCAGAAAAGAGCCACTTATAAGGCCTAAGAGAGTTGTAATTACACGGTTTGATACCCAGGTATCACAAAGTTGCAAGAAAAGCGAGATTTATCAAGTTAAGGAATTTGAATCTTAGAATAATATCCAACTTTTATGAGGTTTTGCATACCCCATCCCCAATATTCATACTCAAAATCATGAGATTTGGAGAACAATCATGATTTTGTGGGTTTAATAGTTGTTTGTAAATCGGATAGCCGGCCTTTAGAATCTTTATATAGACTTAAATATGTATCTATTTAAACACTCCATTAAAGACATGATTGTTCCAAATTTCTGCTGCTGATAATATTTTCGTATATCTGTCACTTATAATTATATTTATGTATTTCTACCACTGTTGATTATATTACTATAAGTTCTAGTTATTTCTTAGTACTGCTGATTACAGAGATATGGGCAATTTTAATTTTTCCCATATAATTAGTTTATTCCTCTGATTTTTTCACTTTTTTTTTTTTTTTTTTGCTGTCTTCACTTGTATAATGTGACATTTGTTGACTTTTTTGAGATGTAAGTGAATATATTGCCATTGATAAGGAAATGCTCAAGTGGTTCCATTTATAATGTCAGTAAGTTGTCTGTAATAAAGGATTTGTGGTTTATCACCATGATTTATTAAAACAGTACGCCACATATAACTACACTGAAAAACTATGATTTATAAATATGATATATTTTGAAAGAAAGTTTTAAAGTCTACCATTCCAGTATGGTTTAAATAGTGACTTTGTTCTCAATACATGATAAAGGAAATGTTCCAAGTGTGGAAGGCAGTACTATGTCACTCATATGTTCCCTCTGTTTAGTCTAGACCTGAAATTAATAAAGGCTTTAAATGGGGGAAATTTCAAAGAGTTCTTTTTAACTTTCCAAATTGTGTTCTGTTTTCCAGAACCACAATTATTTGATTAAAATGACTTCAATTTAAGTCTGTATCAGGGCCAAATAATAAAATATGAGATTTTGTCATTTACAAATGAAGACTTGACACAATGCTATTTTTGTTCACTGGGACATCCGTAAGCTGTTAAATAATGGGGTCGGTTCTCCTTTTAAAGGGCATGAAAGTTCAACTTTATGTGATGATCAGCTTCACATTTTTCTGTATTTAGTGTCTTGCTTGTCCTTCAAGTAATTCATATTATATCTCATATAACATCTTTTCATATAAAAGCATAATAATCTATACATTAGTACCAATTAATAGATAAAAGGATTTAGAGTAAACTAGTAAAGCACAGACTATGTCCAGCATAGTTGAGTTGAGGCTTTCTTACAATAAAAGCATTTTTATTTATATTGAGCCCCACATGCTATTTCTTCATGATAGCATATCATTTTGGCTTTGGTACCAATGTAACTACATATATTAAATCATTAACAAAAACAGCTGCTATCATGAGCGATTTCAATGCCAAAATGCAAAATATAAACTAGATCTCTCCTTCCACATTTATTTTACAGACCAAACTGTCTCTCCTAAAACAAAAGCCGTAACCCAGGGCACATTAAGATTTGTCTCTAAATGTTGCTCCCCCTTTAGCTCTTCAAGGGAAGATAAACACAATTTGTAATGTTATAAAGAAGCAATTTATGGATTATATGTTATGAATCTAATATTATAGAATCCAAAGCTTCTCATGATTCAATAAAAACTTCTCTGTCCTAAGCAATCATTTCACAATATGTCCTCCTCCATTCAGACTTGTGCTTTGCATGTCAAGCATGTTGACTCAAGTGTTTGTTCATCATATACACTTCTTTATATCACAGTCCAGCTGGTATTGTATTTCTGCCACATGGCATCCCTTCCTGACCATGCAGGTCTCATTACGCTGGCTATATTCTCCAGTTTTTGCCAGTATGTTCATGAAGCTCTTTTCAATTACCCAGCCTTCAAGAACCTCAGGAAGTATCCACATAATCTTAGAATTAATCTTAAAAAAAATGGACACATAATCTTAATCATTGGATCAAGAGATCATATTTTTAATATGAAAATCCTCTTCCACTATTCTTGATCTTTACTTTTCTCCATAATGCTTAACATCAACCACCACATAATATATGTACTTGTTTACTCTTCTTCCCCTTCTACTAGAATGTGAACTCCACAAATGAGGAGACTTTTATTTATTGCTGCTTCCTTGAGCCTATCATGGTGCCTGAAACAACTCCATAAACATTTGCTGATTTATTGAGTGAAGGACAATAGAATGTACTACAGTATTAGATGAAAGAAACGTAGTTTAAAAATCAACAAAAAATAGATCACAAAGCATTTTATCTTCTGTTTTTTTCATTCGTGATGTTTGTATCAATGTTGATAGAAAATTTTAATTGTTTTATTCACATATGTAAATTTAGAACCTACATTCCCTCTTTATACATAGGTTCTACATTATATGACTACAATCATATTTCAGCAGTTCTTCAAAAAATGATTTGCTATTCTCATCCTGTACCCCTTTGACTATTTAGTGAGATTATGTAAGCGAGAATAAATTGTTTAAATATTAATAAAATTGATACTCAAACTTTATCATTTACTAAACATAAGTTGCTTTTGAGGGGCAGCTCTGTTATTCTTAATTTTGTTTTGTTACGTGAGCTTCTGATCCTATGTTAATTTACGTACCAGTTCCTAGGGAATTATGACATAATTATGTTAGTGTAATTGTTTTTAACTTTATTTAGGAACTCATGTGAAATATCCTCAATTTCATTTTATTGGCAAACTCCTAACACTCCTTTTAATAATTTATTGTTACTGTTTTTAGTATAAGAACATTTAAAAAAGGAAGTTCACAAACCTTAAGAAATACTATTTGAAGTGAACTTTAGAATTGACATACATCCTTCCTTTAAAAATGTAATATGCTGGTTGGGCACAGTGGCTCACACCTGTAATCCCAGCACTTTGGGAGGCTAAGGTGGGCAGATCAGCTGAGGTCGGGAGTTCGAGACCAGCCTCACCAACATGGAGAAACCCTGTCTCTACTAAAAATACAAGATTAGCTGGGCATGGTGGTGCATGCCTGTAATCTTAGCTACTTGGGAGGCTGAGGCAGTAGAATTGCTTGAACCCAGGAGGTGGAAGTTGCAGTGAGCCGAGCTCGTGCCATTGAACTTCAGCCTGGGCAACAAGAATAAAACTCCGTCTCAAAAAAAGAAAAAAAAAAAAAAGAAATCTGCTAATCTTTACATCAAGCAACTTCCAAATAACTTCACACAGTAATTAAAATTCTAGTTTCTTTCCTAAGATTATCTGTATTAATGTAGTCTATGAAACAAATACAGTTTAATCTTAGTCACATTACCATTAAGAGGTTCTTTAAAATGTTTCTTATTGTGATCCTTCCTATTAGATTTTAATCTGAAGATTATAAAATTAAAGAATGAGTAACTGGTTGTCTTTATGCATTTAAGAGAAAATTATGGTCATACAACAGGCACATGCACAAACACACACACTTAGGGAAGTCAAATGCACTTAGAAACAAAACTGCAAAGTGTAATCTTAGTAATACTTATATTACAGAATTATTTGAAATAAATAAAAACCAACAAAGTAAAAAAGATGTTTTTGATTGCCACACTCTCCAACAAAATGGGAAAGTATAGTCTTGATCTTGTAAATTAATTTTGTGATTTAAGTATGTATTAATTGTGAGATAGGTAGTGAGTACTTCATTTTCATTTTTGATTCAATAAGAAAAACTCAAGTAAGCACATTTACTCACTTTACCAAGCACACCTAAGCAGTATCTGTGAAACAGTAGTCATCAATATTTGACTCAAAGGGAACCTCACTGGGTCAAATTTCAGGAGCAAGCACCACATGATTAGGAAAAACAGACTACTATGGTGAAATTTTATATCCATATTACAGTGCTTATTTCCATTTTCTTAGCATTAACATACAAAAAATCTCAAATGTCTGAAGCCAGAATGGAATAGTTGAAATATCTGTGAAATTTGAGAGAAACTATATAGTTTATATGTAATTTTATACATATATACTTTTTGGGGAGAATGTGAGAAAGATTAAGAAAACGAGAGGAAGAAGAGAATGAGTAAGACAGAATACAATAATAGAGAAAGAGAATATTCAGATTCAAGAAAATGTTTTCAGTATTTTTGAGACTAGAAGATAAGAGAAAAGTCTAGGGGTACTGAATAAAGGTTATAACATTCTTAGAAAAAGAAGAAAAATTGGACCTAACAGATAACAGTAAAACATTTTGTTACTCCGCATTAGAATATAAGCTGCTTTAGAGAAGTCTTTTGTTCATTAACGTGTCCTGATTATTTACTACAAAGTCTGGCACTTAGTTGCTTTGCAATAAATATTTCTTTCTTTCTTTTAGTTATTTCTATTTTATTTTTTCTTTTTTTTGAGACGAAGTCTCGCTCTGTCGCCCAGGCTGGAGTGCAGTGGTGCGATCTCGGCTCACTGCAAGCTCCGCCTCCTGGGTTCACGCCAGTCTCCTGCTTCAGCCTCGCCAGTAGCTGGGACTACAGGTGACTGCCAACACACCCGACTAATTTTTTGTAGTTTTAGCAGAGATAGGGTTTCACCGTGTTGCCCAGGATGGTCTCGATCTCCTGACCTCATGATCTGCCCACCTCGTGGGCATTACAGGAGTGCTGGGATTACAGGAGTAAGCCACCCGCGACCGGCCAATAAATATTTCTTGAATAAATTTATTGAATAAGTTCAAATAATAAATGAGGTTTTTAATAGATTCATTGAAATTAACTGCTAACTTAATTATGTAGATTGAATGATTTCACAGAAAAGAGAAATTATCTTGAGTTAATTTGGTATTTGAAATGAATTGGTAGATTTTAGGTTAGTAGATTTTCAGATAGCTAGAAATATACAGTAAGGCATAGCTCTTTAATTTTTTAACACTATGTTGTTTGTTAGGATTGCCATAACAAACTAACACAGACTAGGGTAGCTTAACTAACATAAATTGTCTTTTTCACAGTTCTTGAAGTTAGAAGTCCAAGGTCCAAATGTTGGCAGGTTTGGTTTCTTCTGAGGCCTCCTTCCTTGGTTGATAGATGGCTATCTTCTCTTTGTTCCCTCACATGGTCTTTTCTTTGCATTTGTGAATTACTGGAGTCTTTGCGTTTCCAGATTTCCTCTTCTTATAGAAGCATTTGTCAGATTTATTAGGGCACATCCACATGACCGGATTTAACCTTCATTACTTCTTTAAAGGCTCTATCTCCAAATTCAGTTAAATTTTGAGGTATTAGGGGTTGGGACTTCAAAATATGAATTTTGGAGGAACACAATTCAGCCCATAACAAAGATATTTATGAAGGATTGTCGTGTGCCACTCACTGTCCTAGGTTCTACAGACACACAAATAAAATATGCAGTCTCTGACTCCACATAGCATACATCTCAAGAAAAATAAGAAGAAAAGAAAAACAGTCAAGACACACAAACAGTCATTTGCAATACAGGGAAAATGATATGCTAGAGAGTCAGCTATTCACAGGCCATGGGTGTCTAGTGAACCCTGAAGAGATACAGAGAAATGCCTAGAAGAGTGGTAACTTGGCTGAGCCTGAATGACAAATAAGAGCTAATCATAGGAAGAGAGAGAAATGCTTTCTAGTCACCAGTTATGACATTCACCAATATCTTGTTGTTTGAGACAGCCTAGTGTTCCTGTGGGGTAGTGGCACAGCCTTGCATGCTGAACTTATAGAGATTTGATTTAATGACATTGGCAATTAGAGTCATGGAACGAGTCCATGCTGGAGTTATGTGAAGAGATTTTATTGAGAAGGGTCATAGAGAGAAGCAAGAATTGGATGAGACCTCTCAAACTATGGAATGGTTTGCATAAGGTTGATCTAAGAGATAGTGAAATATAGTTCTTTAATTCATATAAGATATGGTGAGTGTTTAACACAGTGTTACTGGTATGAAGTGAAGAGAATATATGTCAAGAAGTAAATTAATAATGTAATAATAATGGCTGAGATTTAATGAGGACTTTCAGTATTTTGAGTGTTTTGCATTTATTAATGCCTTTAATTTGCACAAACCTATATGACATATATTATTATTAATAATATATATTATTATTGCCATATTTATTTTACAGATAAGGAAAATGAGGCCCAGGGAGATTAAATTATTCACTGAAGGTCACAGCTAGTACACAGCTTATCAATAGCCAAGACAAAATTAAACTTGGGAAATTTACCTCAGGTATCCATATTTTAAACCACAATAATGCCTCTGGGCAGATAAGTTACATTAATAAGATAGACTCAACATTATTTGCTGACTGAAAAGATAAATATTTAAGAAGAAAGAAATTTAAGATAATTTCTAAGTTACTGACTTGTGTGGAGGTTAGAGAGAAGACTGATTTCACTTAGAACAGATTAACTGTAAAATACCCATGAACCACCAACATGAAGTTTCCAGAAGAGAATATACTCTGTTGCTAAGTATCTAGCAGATAAATCTGAGCTAGAGACTTGGAAACCACAATTCTGAAGGCAGTAGCTGAAGCTAGGGCTTTGTCTGTTTCTCCACTCGTGATAGTTTATGGTCTGAGAATGACAGGTGGTGAATGAGGCGTTCTGGTGTACATAGCCATTCTCTTGATGGGATGCATTGGGCTATAAATCTTAAATTGAATTGGCTTAGACAACAAGAAAAAGAATTGCTCCAAATAAGAAGACCTTGACAATATTGGCAGTTTTCTAGATTGTGTCATTTTATGGCTCAACACTGTCGTCAAGGACACTGGTTTTTGTTTTTGTTTTTTTTCCTTCTTTTTTATCTCTATGCTCTACCATCCTTAATTTGGCTCTGCCCTTAGGTTGGCTCTACTATGGTTACAAAATACTGCACCAGTTACGGATACCATATTAAAATAAGGCAAAATAAGAGACAGAAAGATGTTCATATTTATGACCTATTTTTATTAATAAGATAATTTTCCCCAGAAGTCTCCTAAGAGATATGTTTTAAAGTCTCACTGAACAGAATCATAACCCATAGACACTCTTAAATCTATGGCAACCAGATAATGAAGCTACTGTGATTGGCTCAGCTCATTCAGGATCTACCTCTGTGTCAGTGGAGTGTGTGTGTGTATATATATATATCCTGAATAGTGAAGGAGGCTGTGAATAGCTCAATTTTGTTAGCAGCTATACAGAATGGAATGAATGTTGCATAAGCAACAAATGTCTTTGCTACTGCTAAAAGGCAGACAAAACACAAAAAAGCAGACAAGGAAGACAGGAGAAGTGAAAAGAAAATGATAGAGAAAGGTACTCCCAGGCAATTCCTGAAAAAAAAATGCATTTTAATTTACATTGAAAAGATGAGACACTTTTTCTTCCTCTTCCGTCTTCCATCCTTTCCCCTCCCCTCTGCTCCCCACCATTCCCCTCCTCTCCTCTCCAATGTTCTTTCTTTTCTTTTTCTTTTCCTTTCTTTGAAACTTTATGGTGAGGTAAAGTACAAAGAATGATATGATTAGGCTTTGTGTCTCTGCCTAAATCTCATCTTAAATTGTAATCCCCAGGTGTTGAGGGGGATCCCTGTTGGGAAGTGATTGGATTATGGGGGCAGTTTCCCCCATGCTGCTCTTGTGATAGTGAGAGAGTTCTCACGAGATCTGATGGTTTTATAAGGGGCTCTTTGCCCTTCTCATTTTTAGCTCACTCTCTCCTGCTGCCTTGTGAAGAAGGTACCTGTTTCACCTTCGACCATGATTGTTAAGTTTCTTGAGGCCTCCCTAGTCACGTGGAACTGTGAGCCAATTAAACCTTTGTTTATAAGTTACCCAGTTTGGGGTAGCATCTTTATAGCAGTGTGAAAATGGACCAATGCAAAGAGAAAGCATGGTTTGTGCAAAGAATAGGAGATAAGGAGCCAAACATAAGTAAAGAATGTTCCTTTAAATATATTTCACTATAAAGGAAAATAAAATCAGATAATTCCTAGAAAAGACCTTGAAGTATTTAGGGAAATCAGTGAATATCCTAATAGTTCTCTAAACCCCAAAGTAGAATTTGTATGGTTAAAAATTCTGATTACAAAAATATATTTTTGATATTTGATATTCCCTCAAATTACAACAAAAAAGTACAATTAAAGAGTTGATACAAATGTTCTAGTTGTGTTTATGGATATGCTTATTAATAAGTATAACCATAATATTTCTTGGAAAATGTTTTTTTCTCTTATTAATACATGTTGGATACCATTTTATACCAGTGCATATAGATTTCTCTAGTTCCTTTAATGAATGAATCATGTGCCTTCATTTAGCTATAGTGTTTGTTATGTAACCAGATATTACTGATGGATATTATTTTTAAATGCTTTAATAATATGCTCAATAGGGCAATCGTGCATTCATGAATACATCTTCCCTAAGGGTTAATTTCTAGATATGGAATTATTACTCCAAAAATAACTTTTAACATTTTTAAAGATATTGTCAAATCTTTCTCCTTGGCTGTACTTAATGTTGAGACTTAAACATTTTTCAGTGTCAAGGAGAAATAACATCTCCTCGATAAAATATTCCTTACTATCATCAGAAAGTATTAATCTTTATTTTCTCTTCCACAACGTGCTATTTATGCCTTACAATAACATATTCTTCACTCAGTATTATAACAAAATCAGGTTAAACACAGGAATGTTTCTAATTGTATGAGGCATTATGTCTCGTTAATCATTTTTGTCTCTTTCAGCATCTCTCATATTAGGAAGTATAAATATCCATTGAATTCACTTCAATAGGGAGCAAAAGTTAATAAAAACAAAATAATGACAGAAAAAAGGAAATACATTGAGGAAAAATACATAGCATAATTTTGTTCTAATTTGATCATCTGAAGATGTTTTTAAAACACTTGAATATTGTACATTATATTTAAAATTTTCTTAATTTCTGAATAATCTTGTGATCCATCAGAAAATTCATGTTATAAAAATACCAAAATGTCCTGAATTATGCAAGTATAATCTTTGATCTTTTGATCATAATAAATATGCTTAAAAGGAAAATAAATTAAGACCATAATTAGACACAAAGATATCCTTTTACAGAAAATGTATATGGATATTAAGCATTTGCACTATGAAGTATTTGTTAAAAATTGCTTCTTGTAAATATGTTCCACTTAAAGTTGGCATTCTCCTTTCATCTCCGTGACTGTGGGTTTGATTGCAACATGTCTTGATGAAGCCAATTTAAGGTTTAATAAAATCAACTCAGTTGAAAAGTGTAATCCAGAGAAATTATGTTTGTTTTCTATTCTTAGAGCAGGTTGACCAATGTCTACTTTCTTTCAGCCTGGGATGAGATCAGTATGGACCTTTCAAAATGCTTCACAGTGAAGCTTTTTGCTTTATGCTAATAAGTATACATCTTATAATTTAAAAGGGGAATTGTATCATTTCTCAAAAATTTAATTGTCATAGTAAAGTCAAAGTCAGCTTTGTTCAATTTTCTAAAATAAATCTTGAGTCATTGAGTCAAAGCTTCAGTTGGGACACCGAACTGCTGTTGCTGCATGGTTCAATTACACCATTGTAGCAAATGTACATGAATAAAACTTACTATGCAGGTACCCAGAACGTGTATAGACTATACAAGTACCTCTTCTATTTGACATATTTCTGTATATTGCTTAGAATTCAAGTAACATGAGTAGAAACTGAAGGGGAAAGCGGCATACTATGTTTTTATATGACTCATTAACATATACCTTTAAATTTCTGTTCAAACTATGAGGTTATGTGAGTCTACCAGTCTTTTGCATTAATTACATATTGCCATTTACTCTTCTACAGGCTCTTTTTATACAATACTTCATAGTTGACATTTGTTACCTAGGCTTCCGTAATGCAGCCTTTATGATCTTTAGCCTAATAAATATAAAATTAACAATTTATAATGAGTTGGACCACGTGTCCATCTATGCACCAGTCTCTGTAGCTATGCAGTGATAAACCAGCTTGAGGTTACAAGCTCACCTCTGTGAAGTAAGTCAGCAAAAATCTGCATAGCAAAAGGTTGTTCTATTCAGGTATTATTGCTGAAAAAGGAGAAATAGATATTATGTCAAAAGAACAAATGCTTATATTATACTTTGAGAAACACAGTAATACTTTTTTTCCAAGATTATTTATTTTGTTCCTATTTGAAAGTTCAATTAAAAAATTAAATCTATTTAGTATATTTACATGGATAGGGAATAAATATTTCCTCAAATATGGAACTTTTGCTGTATATACACATATATTTATATAACATATGTATCTATCTACTTTTTGACCTTTCCTAGCAATTAATTCATATGTTTATGATTGAATCAGTCATACATTACATCATTACATTATCAGTTATCTATAATATCCATTTATGGTATTGTCTGATAAAGCACCTTTGATTCTTTTGAGTGGAAAAGAACAAAACAAGATATAATCTAGAATTTAAGTAGCACTTGATATTCAACTGCAACTTACAATCTTTAGTTAGGTATTTTCTTCTTAACACCATTCGATCCAAAAGCACAATTTTGAAGACTAAAATTGTAGGCATTTTATTATCTTTATGAAATAATATTAAATATATTATTAAGACCTCATATTACATTAAGTAAATTAATTAATGAAAAGCAATTTATAAAGAATTTTCTCATTTTTTTCTCACTTAGTACTTATAATTATCCTAAGGGAATGCAAATGCATTTCTAAATGCAGTTTTTTAAAAACTGTATCTAAGATGAGTACAAGTGTGGTTGAAGAAACAAACTAAATAAAGCATAAGCTTCTGTCTGAATTAACAAAGAATTTTGGAATTCCAGGTATTTTTAACACTAGTTTCAATTATAGAATACCAAACCATATAAGCACTAGAAGACTATATCACAAGCCTTACTTATAGAAAGTAATTCAAAATCTACTTTGAGAACTTCATGATTTGTCTTAACTTTGAATTGATGACATTTCGTTAAAAATAACTTATTCACCCTATAGGTAATGCATAAATAACCCTATGTTTATAAAATTGCATTAGCATTTTCCCCCAAACTCCGGTACATTTCGAAAATGTATCAAGCATGCTACCCTCTCCCCATATGATCCCCAGACCATATGGCCTTATTTAAGACTGAGATCATTTTTAGAACGCTATCAAATGCTCTTAAACATAGAAACCTATACTAGTTATTTTCAACTTGGGTCAGGGTGCCTTCAATATGAAAAATACACACTTCTTCCTGTGTGACGACATACAGGTAGAGTTTGGAGAAAAATAAATACATTTAATTTTTTTAGTTATTAATAAAGAAAACAGATACAGATGCCATCATCTCTCCATTTCTCATTAGACCAATATCCTGTCTTCCACTTCTTGTTTTCAATGATTTCTGGGCAAAGAAGCCTCTCCACTAGCATTGGGTTAGCACTAAAGCTACCAGAGTTAGAGAGAAGGTTAAGCCCTTCATCAAGTGAGGAAGCATGGGATTAACCTCTGGTAGAGATGTATTCTTAGAACTGGGTAGTGGGAGGAAGATGACAGGCACTGGGGAGGTGGAAGATTAGAGCAAGAAAGCTGCCACCAGGGCACACTATAAAGGCCAGCACAGAATAGCATCCTTCCCACCATCCTCCTACCTCTCACAGAGACACATATTAAAATACAGTAATAACAGATGGAATTGAAATTTAAAATAGCAGTATTTCTTTCTTTCTGAGTCCTTAGCAAAGATACTTGAGGAAAACATGTTATGTCTATCAAGACTCAATATTAGCAATTTGCTTTATTTAAAAAAAAAAAGATCCCTCAATATTAGGGTTCTACAGTTGTAAAAAGCTTCTATTTTGTATCCAAAATAGCAGTTGATATGGACTATTAAGCTCTTAAAAATATCATTTTATTATATGGCCACCACGGAAAATAAACATTTTCTTGCCCAACATCCTTTATCATTTCCTGGAGTCTCTAAATTCTGGATGACTTTACATATTAGTGGACAGGCAACATAGGAATTCTGAAAAGTGTCTGTTAAAAAGACAGGACAAGATCTTCTTCCCAACACCCTGCTGCTTGGAATTATATGTGATACTGAAGGCATGGCAGCCATTTTGAACCACAACAAGGAAAAGGGTCATGCCTCAAATGACAGAGCAGAGAGGTGAAAGTAGCTTGTACATGTAATGACTTTGGGATAGCCTTATATCGGTCATAGACTGTCCAACCTCTAGACATTTTAAATGAGAGAACTTAACAAGCCTCTCTCTTGTTTAAGCCAATTATTTGGGTTTTCTCTTATATGCAGCCAAATCAAATCTTAATTAATAAACATCTAGAAATAGAGAACTACCTTTTTTTAAAAAAAGCATGGCTGTGTAGAGGTCCTGTGTAAATTAAAGTTAATGAAGTATTAGTAACATATTTATTATGTTTCAAATTATATGTGTCTCTAAAACTTGAGATGGTTGTAAAAAGGTTATTTTAACTCTGTTTCATTTTAAGTAACAATTATTTGAATTGCGAACTCATTTACACTATAAATTAGTTCTGTAAATAAAAGAGTAACTTAAATAGATGTAAACTTCAAGACATGGGGTAAGCCAACTGTCACCAAATTTGAATGAGCAAAATTGGATATCATTAAGGATTTCTGAAACAATTATTTCCAAGCCGATTTTCTAAAAAAATTCATGATGAAATATAGAGTATGCAATTATTTTCCTGTGTCACCAAATGTGGTGTTCATAAGAATTATCACTCAAGTTCTTGGTGTGATTGCAAAACCTACTGCTTCTTCTATGATATTTTACAATAAATATATGAGTGGAATATATGTTTTCATGAAGATCCCTATTGTTGAGATTCTAACAGTTGGATCAACAACTAAGGGAGAGAAACTGAATTTACATCAATAACATAACACTGAAATTCTTTTGAGAAATTGTATATATGACACTCATAGCAATTATAAATTTTAGTTTCTAAAAGGACTTAAAACATTTAACAGGAAGTTATACCATTGTGGGGAGCAGTAAAGTAGCTTCTATCCATTCATTTTTCAGAAATAGAAAATTTCTGAATGTATGTAGTTCATTCTAGAAAAGTAAATATTAAAATCATCTGAAATAATTGAGAAAATTATTTATGTTTCTTAATACTTAACTACACAACTCTAGATTAATATATGCATAGTTATATACCAAAGCTTCTATAAAAAGTTAATGAGAAAAGCAGTTTTGAACCTTATATGTAATGTGTTATGCTAAGGCAATTCTGAAAGTCAATAAGGTAAAATTAATGTTATAACACCATATTTAATATTTTTGTTATAATAACTTATGTTGAAATAGCATACACTTGAAGAAGGGGGTCTGTTTCCATAGTTTACTAGCTTTCACAAAGGAAGAAAATAGAAAAAGAAAGCAAAGCCAAAAAATAATATCTATTTATATAATGTATAGTAAATGTCCGCAGATACATGAGATTTTATTTTGAAAAGGACATCTCATATGAAATAGGTTTTAAAAATTTCCCAATATTATTATTAAATTTGTTTACAAACATTATTTTCTAATAAATATAAATGGATTAGTAATAAATCTTCAACTTTATTAATTCATACCAATAGGACAAATAGGACCACATACAATTGTAACAACAGAAGCAAAATATTTTGAGTAAACAAATGATTAACATAATACTTCTTTCAAGTCTTCCCTCTATAGTTCAAAAATAATATATGTATATTTAATCCTAATTAGCATGGAACTCAGAGATTTGTTTCTTTAATTATCTTACATTTTTATACTTTAGATGAAGAAATTGAAGATCTCATGATTATATAGGTTTCTTTCATCGTACAAGAATGTTTCTCAACTTTTTTCACTAAATAAAATGTGTGACATGTAAGACAAGCATAACATGAGTTTTAAAAACTGCCATATAATATCATGGAGTTGATAATGGCTATATTTTTTAATGTTTATCAGGTTTTAGTTTTTATGGATAAAGCTCAAATGAACAGTCTTAGCGATTATTAGGATCCACTTATTGTAGATGCAAACCTATATTTTAAAGCAAAATATGTAACATAAAAGATGTTATGTTTTTAAATGCCTCTTTTTCTTTTAAAACATCTATGTATAACACTTTAGGAGAGAGATGCTCCTTAAAAGTAAGTAGGAAAATACAAGATTTGAGTCTCTTAATGACATAAATAGATAAAAACACTTGAAACTTCAGGATAAGATTGCATTGTAGGGTCAGCTTTAAATTTTAACCACTTGTCTTAACATGTAGAAATAGAAAATTACATAATGCGAATAGACATAAACCTACAACTACATGCACAGGCTAGAGTTGGGAGCCTACAGGACCGAAAGAAACAGGCTCTAGATTTGTTCAGGATAAAGGAGGTCAAAAAATTCACATGTGTGGGAGATGCCTGAAATAACTACATAAAACTAGGGACTGGGATGAGACTGTACCACCTGTGAAAGGAGATTCAACACAGCAGTTACTGAAAACTCTAAGGCCATACCATAGATGCAATGTGTCTGTAAGTTAACGGTGGTGAAAAGAATAGAGACAGCTGAGGTCTAAGCCTCCATGACTGCTCTATATTGAAATTTATGGATCTGCTCTGTATCGAAATTTAGTCTGGGGCAAGAGCCCTGAACCACCACTTTAAGAAGAATTTCTAGATTAGTATTTCAAGAATCTAGGTTGAATTTCTACAAGACCACTAGGAAAGAAAGAGGAAAAACAGGCAGTGGAAAAAATAAAAATATTAATAACTGGTATCAAAGTGAGCCTACAAATGTCTAAGCTAAGGAGCATAGGCCTGGCGCGGTGGCTTACACCTGTAGTCTCAGTACTTCGGGATGCCAAGGTGGGCAGTTTGCTTGAGCCCAGGAATTGAAGAGCAGCCCAGGCAACATAGCAAAAACTCACCTCTACAAAAAATAGAAAACTTAGCCAGGCATGGTGGTGCGCGTCTGTAGTCCCAGCTACTCAGGAGGCTGAGGTGGGAGAATCACCTGACCCTGGGGATGTCAAGGCTGCAGTGAGTTGTGCTGCTCCAGCCTGGGCAACAGAGTGAAGCTCTGTCTCAGAGAGAGAGAAAAAAAAAGCATAAAGAAAATTATTATTAAGAATTTTTGAAAAACAATCGGGAATTAAATGCATTCCCATTAAAATTAAAACAACTACATAATAATATATTGTGTGCATAAAACTTTTAGTATATAAAGAAGAATATGATATATAAAAAGTATGAAAAAGTCCTTATGTATCAAGAACGTATAGACATTAAAAACTAACCCATTAGAAATTGTGTTTGTATACTTCCATAGCTATACATATATATATAGCCAGTTCTGGGATTGCTGGATCATAGGGTAGTTCTATTAGTTTTTTTGAAGAACCTCCATATTGTTTATATCATTATATGTGTGTGTGTGTATATATATATTTATATGCCTAATGACTTAAGTGGTATATACTCTAGACTGAACAGAATAAATAAAAGAATTAGAGGCTTAAAAGTTAGTATTAAAAATTGATTAAAAAGTGGCATAGAGGTAAACACATAAAGAATGCAAAAATAGAAAAAGTGATAATAAAATGTATAATCATCGTGAACTTTCTAGTATTAAGGAAATATGATACTTATAGTGAAAGCACTCCAAGTGTCATGCAGCATTAAGAAATGGTCTACTCTGAGAAACATCTAAATTAAATAACAGGACAATGCAAGAGAAAGCAAAATAAAATGAAACAAATTTAACATTCATTCTCGGCATGATGAGGACCTTAACTAACATAAAACTTCTGCAGTCTTGGTCATACAAAAAAATTAGCTAGCTAGCTAACTGTCTGTCTGTCTATCTCTATCTATCTATCTATATCTGACAAAATATAACAATTTTTAAAATGAATCTCGGCTAAATAAAAAGAAAAGAGAAAGCGATAGTATCCCTACTCCTCAAAAGCAAACTGCAAGAGCTAGTACTATGAAATTTGGAGGAATTTTCAGACTCATAAATGGCTAAGAATTGAGGATTTGGTATTAAAAAAAAAAACAAAACCCATATAGGATCAGATGAAGCTTAAGATGACAAGAGGAAGGAAGTAGGAATGGAGACTCCTCCTGCATGAAACCAGGATGTCACAACTGCACATTCAGTAAAAATGTGAGTCTAGTGAAACACCTCTCAGCTGCCGCAGATGCAGGGAAATGTCAGGAAAGACACTTGTCTTCCAAGACACTGGTTAAAAAAGTCCCACCTGAGACATTGAAATTGGGTGCACAGGTTAAAAACAGAATACATATTGTCCATGCAATGCAAAAACCTTCAATTGATTCTGATATATTGGATAGAATAAAACACAAAATAATGCCTGAGGAACAATCTTACAATGACATTACACAATATTCCTACAAAATGCCTCCTCCCTTAAACAGAAAGATAAGCTCTTAAAGAAAAAAAAAAAGGCCCGCAGGAATAATCTTCACAAACATGATTGGCCAAATACAACAAATAATAAGCACTAAAATATAAAAACTAATTTAGTTTAGATTTATGGCAATCTATAAACAAAGATAATATTTAAATAATCTAAAATTTATCAAAAAGATTTAAAATGAATAAACACACAAACACTGATGGAACTGGAATATGTGGCAGAATGGAAATACAGCAAACAGTTTTTCAAAAGAACTTTGTAAGGTCTGACATCAGCAAGATGGCCAACTAGAAGTCCCTAGCTCTTTTCTCCCTCACAAAGACAGCTAAAACAACAAGCAAATTACTACACCCTCTTCAATAAATGGTGCTAGGACAACTGGATAATCATATGCAGAATAATGAAACTGGACCCCTATCTCTCACTCTATAAAAAATCAACTCAAATGGATGAAATATTTAAATGTAAAACCTGAAGCTATAAAGCTACTAAAAAAGCTAGAGAAAATATTTCAGGTCATTGTTCTGGGCAAAGATTTTATAGAGAAAAATTCAAAAGATGAGGTGACAAAAGCAAAAATAGACAAATGGGATTATATCAAGTTACAAAGCTTCTGCACAGCAAAGGCAACAATCAACAGAGTGAAGAGAGAACTGACACAACTAGAAGAATGGGAGATGTTTTCAAACTACTCATTTGACAAGTGATTAATATCCAGACTCTAAAAGGAACTCAAATAGCTCAACAGTAAAAAATAATAATTTGATTTAAAAATAAGAAAATGAGCTGAATAGATATCTCTCAAAAGAAAACATACAAATGGCTAATGGGTATAGAAAAAATGCTCAATTCACTAATCAGGGAAATGCAAATTAAGATCACAATGAAAAATCATCTTATTACAGTTGGAATGACTATTATCAAAAAGATGGAAAATACAAAATTCTGACAAGGATGTGGAGAAAGAAAAACTCTTATACACTGTTAGTGGGAATGTAAATTAGTATAGCTATTATGGAAAACAATATGGATGTTCCTCAAAAAACTAAAAATAGAACTTCCATACGATCCAGCAATCCCAGTACTGGGTACATATCCAAAGGAAAAGAAGTCAATGTGTCAAGAAGATACCTGTAATCCCATGTTCATTGTATCAGTGTTTACAATAGCCAAGAAATAGAAGCAACCTAAGTGTCCATCAATAGACAAATGGATAAAGAAAATATAGTACATATACACAATGTGATATTCTTCATTCATCAAATAAAATGAAATCCTGTAATTTACAGCAACATAAATGAGTTTGGAAGGCGTTATATTAAGTGAAATAAGCCAAGCACAAGAGGATAAACACAACAGGTTCTCACTCATATATGAAAGCTAAGAAAGTTGATCTCACAGAAGCAGAGAATAGAATAGTGGTTATTAGAGGCTGGGAAGAGTAGGAAAGAAGAGGAATAGTGAGAAATTGGTTAATTGATACAAAATTACAGCTAGAGAGAAGGAATAAATTTTAGTGTTCTATAGTATTGTACAGTGACTATAATTAACACTAATTTATTGTATATTTTCTAATAGCTAAGAGTGGATTTTGAATGTTTCCAACACAAAGAAACAATACATATTTGAGGTGATGAGTATGCTTACTACCTGATTTGATCATTATAAATTGTATACATATAATTATTACATATCTATTTAAAATAATGAAAGCACAAAATAAATAGAAATTCTATTGAAAAAATAAATTCAAGGAAAATAAAATTCAATGAATGGTTTGAGTTTAAATAGCAGGTGAGACGTAGTTAAAAAAAGTACTAATGAAGTGGAAGTTAGCACTAAGAGAGTTCCAGAATGCAGCATGCAGAGAGAAAGAAACAAAGCATGTAAAAGAGGAGCGAAACATTGTGAAAGAAAGAATGAGAACAGCAGAGGTCCATTTAATTCAAATTATCAGAGAAAGGAATAGAAGAATTAAAAAAAAATTGAGACGATAATAACTAGGACTTCTAAAATTAAAGGAAGACACACATACTTAGATTGAATTGCTGAGTGGAAAAAAACAAATAAACAACAAGTATACAACTAGGCACACTGTACTAAAACTACAAAAAGCCAATCTGACAGGGAGATAATCTTAAAAGCAACCAGAGAAAGAAGACAGCTCATCCAAAAAAAGGACAGATGTTATTTGATAGCAAGATTCTAATCAGCAACAAAAGCTTAAAAGACAATGGAGTGGCGACTTTCAGAAAAAATTAAGTGTCAAGTAATGTTTTTGTTTCTGGTTAACTATTACTCTGGAATAAGGGTTAAGTAAAAGTATTTTCACAACAAAAACTGAGAGAGGGTACCCAATGCCTCTTAATATAGGTGAGCTAATTATTCACTATTGCTACACCTCCAAGTCAGTCCTCCTGTAGACTTGACACAGAAAGTATATTTTTGGTCTTTCTTTCTACCCGGTCTTCTCCTCCACTTTGCCGACACCATGTTAAAACATGAATTTGACCACACGGTGCCACTACTTAAATTCATTAAACAGGTCTCAGCTGACTTCTGAGTAAATACAAACTCACAGCCGCAAAGACTTTCATAATTTGACAGCATACCTTTCTAATCGCCTATCCCATTCTGCCAGGATGTCCTGTGTACTACTTGTCAGTCTGTGGAAGTACAATTCAGACAATACTTTCTTTTGCCTTATTGTTTTTATACTTGTCATAGGCTCAGAAACGTCTTTCTTTAGGTAAAAAATTCTTTATTACTCCAGATGCAATTTAAACATCAGTTCCTGTGAGAGGCTTTCCTTCTTTCACAATCTTCTTACTCCCACACGGTTTATTTAGATTACATGGCTTTTCTGAAGTGCTCCAGGAATCTGTGTATTCCTTGGTTGACATGGGTCAAACCTGTAACATAACAGTTGGCCGACACTGTATGTCACAGTGCGTGACTGAGGGAGTAAAGGGGAAATTGGAATGGTCTCAGTGACATATTGGTCTCAGTTTGAACCAAAGCTCTGTTCATAACTGGGATTCTGACAAGAGGCATACCTGATGGTGGTTTGTTTGCTTGCAGAGCTAAGGAGCCTTCTGAAAGAATGCTTATCTTAAGTGAAAAAATTAGCAAATAAAATTGCTTAAGCATATAAACAGAAAGGCAAAAACAAGAGGAGTATGATACCAGTAATTCATGTAGTTTTTAGTCTGGTGTTCTCGGCGGCCTATCTTTTACTAAGGACTCATCTTAACAGTGTCCTTGGAAGAAATAAGGAGCTGAAAGAAGGGTATTTGCTGAGTGAAAGAAGGGTATTTGCTGAGATTTCCACGAGAAACAATGAGGAAAGTGAAGTATTGCCTGACCACTTACTGATTGGAACAAACACATGAGAGGGGAAACGAGAGAGAGGCAGTATTTCTGCTTAAGCCTAAAGTGAAGAGTGGATTTGTAGTGATGAAAGTTTCAGCATATTATTTTGCTTAGAATAGTAAGTTAACTACCAATGTGGCAACCATGATGGATCTAGCAATGGATCTAAACCATTGTTATCCAGGGGCTCTATGGAAACGTACACAGACAAAGAGCAGGAGACACGGTGGTGACTTTAGGAGCGTCAGAGGATAACATCTTTGCTTGTCACTAGTTGGCACTTGCTTTAAGGTCATGGTGGCTTCAGAGGACTGAGAAACAAAGTAATTGCTGCAGCCACTGTCACTGGAAAGTTCACAGCAAAAGCAAAAGAAGATGCCTCCTGTCACACTGCATCCGAGATGATTTATTTATTCTATTTAAAAACCACAAGAACTAAATGTGGATGATTTGATATCTGTCAATACCAAGGGGGGACTGGGGTAAAAGGTGAAAATATGTAGTTAAATTGCACCTTCAACTACTTCTTTTGGCTTTCTATTCTCAGTAAACTGTGTGGTCCAACCAAGGGGTGCATTAAACATTTTGGGTATAATTAAATCAGATTTAATGTATTTTTCTTAATTAGTAAAGCAACAGAGATTATTATTAAATTATGTCCGGAGCTGCGCGCCCCGGCCATAGCAAATAATAATTAATGATTAAACGCCCGAGCTCTATTCCTTTCCACCTTCTACCTCCTCCCTAGATTTGTTGTTTCTCTTTTGTATCAATACCTCATAAAAGATGGCGCTCTTCCTGTTTCTTCTTCACCTGTTTTTCCCCCGCGCCGCGAAAATTGTTACTTTGTAGCGCAGGCACCATCCTGCGCCCGGGAAAATTACCAACTGACAGCGCAGGCGCAACATGACGTCTGACCAGAGAAACCAATACCTACCTAGCCACACCCTCCGCGATGAGATCATCTCCGCCTCTGGCCCAACCCCTTCCCCTCCAAGTGTATATAAGGCATTGCATTACCGCCATTAAACGAGACTTGATCAGAGCACTGTCTTGTCTCCATTTCTCGTGTCTCTTGTCCCCCAAATTCCCACTCCCTCCTCCAGGGCCTGCTTCGACGATCCCGCGGGCCGGGATACGTGGCGCCCAACGTGGGGCTCCGTGAGGAAGAGGACGCCAAAGGACGGTCGACCGCTAACCCAGACAAAAGGAGTAAAACTCTTCCGATCTCCGCGGGAACCTGCCGCGTCAGAATCGAAGGTAAGTGGCGCGTCCGAAATGGGACAAGAATTAAGTCAGCATCAGATCTATGTAGGACAATTAAAAGAGGCTTTAAAGATACGAGGAGTAAAGGTTAAAGGTAATGATTTGTTTAAGTTTTTTGATTTTGTAAAAGACACTTGCCCTTGGTTCCCACAGGAAGGAACTATTGATATTAAAAGATGGCGTAGAGTAGGGGATTGCTTTCAGGACTATTATAATACTTTTGGGCCAAAAAAAATTCCTGTGACTGCCTTCTCTTATTGGAACCTCATTAGAGATTTAATAGATAAGAAAGAGGCCGATCCGCAAGTCATGGCTGCGGTCGCTCAGACAGAGCATATTTTAAAGGTTAGCTCCCGCTCTAACCTCGCAAAGCCTCCACAAGATACGGAGGAGGATCTCATTTCCCTTGAAAGTAATCATGAGGAAATTAAGTCTCCTTCAGTAACAGATAAAGAAATGCCACACGAAAACAAACCAAAAAAATACCCAATTTTACAGATGCTTCAAAAAGAGGAGGAAATTAATAAGCCTAATCAATCAGACATAAATTGAGATGATTTAGAGGAAGAGGCAGCTAAATATCACAACCCGGATCTGCCTCCCTTTACTTCATACCCGCCCCCATATAATAAGACATATAATGAGGCTTCTGCGCCCATTGTTATGGCAGCAATAGATCCCAAAGAAGAATTAAAACAAAAAATTGCTCAACTAGAAGAGCAAATTAAACTTGAAGAGTTACATCAATCATTGATAATTAGGCTCCAAAAGCTAAAAACAGGAAATGAAAAAATACCCAACTCAGACGCTATGGAGGGTTCCTTGCGCCCACCTCAGCGGCCTGGACAACATGTTCCAAGAGGGGGGTTGGTTGCTAGCCGACGTAGAGAAGACTCCTCCCCCAAAGACGTTTTTCCAGTCACTGAAACCATAGATGAACAGGGACAGGCTTGGAGACATCATACTGGGTTTGACTTTACTATTATAAAAGAGTTAAAGACTGCTGCCTCTCAGTATGGGGCTACTGCTCCATATACTCTTGCTATAGTAGAATCTGTGGCTGATAATTGGCTCACTCCTACAGACTGGAATACCTTAGTTAGGGCAGTTCTTTCTAGGGGAGACCACTTAATTTGGAAGTCAGAGTTCTTTGAAAATTGTAGAGATACAGCTAAAAGAAATCAACAGGCAGAAAACGGTTGGGATTTTGATATGTTAACTGGTTCAGGTAATTATGCAGACACTCGGGCCCAAATGCAATATGATCCTGGATTGTTCTCACAAATCCAGGCTGCTGCTACAAAAGCCTGGAGAAAACTTCCCGTTAAAGGAGATCCAGGGGCCTCACTCACGGCAGTTAAACAAGGACCCGATGAGCCATTTTCAGACTTTGTGCATAGACTTATGACCATGGCAGGTAGAATTTTTGGAAATGCAGAAACGGGTGTAAATTATGTTAAACAGTTAGCTTATGAAAACGCTAACCCCACCTGCCAAGCGGCAATCAGACCTTATCGAAAGAAAACAGATTTAACAGGATACATTCGCCTTTGTTCAGATATTGGGCCCTCATATCAACAAGGCCTAGCAATGGCCGCCGCTTTTAGCGGCCAAACAGTAAGAGACTTCCTCATTAACAAAGGTAAAGATAAAGGGAGATGTTTTAGGTGTGGTAAAAGGGGACACTTTGCAAAAGATTGCCATGAAAACCAAAATAAAAATCCAGAAGCGAAAATCCCAGGCCTTTGCCCAAGGTGTAAAAGAGGAAGGCACTGGGCAAACGAATGTAAATGTAAAACTGACAGTCAAGGAAATCCTTTATCTCCCAGGCAGGGAAACGGGATGAGGGGCCAGCCCCAGGCCCCGAAACAAGCATATGGGGCAGTCAGCTTTGTTCCAGCCAGCAACAGCAATCCATTTCAAAGCTTAGTAGAGCAACCCCAGGAAGTGCAGGACTGGACCTCAGTTCCACCTCCCACACAGTACTAACACCTGAAATGGGACCACAAACCTTAAATACTGGAATATATGGACCCTTACCACCTAACACTTTTGGGCTACTTTTAAGAAGAAGTAGTGTCACCATGAGAGGCTTACAAGTCCTCCCTGAAGTTATCGATAATGATTATGAGGGAGAAATTAAAATTATGGCCAGAGCTATTGATAATATTATTACTGTCCCTCAAGGAGTTAGAATAGCTCAGTTAATCCTACTACCTTTGGTTAAAACAGATAATAATATCCGACACTCTAATAGAAATATAAAAGGTTTCGGATCATCAGATATATATTGGGTACAACCAATTACAAATCAAAAACCCTCTCTAACCTTATGGTTAGACAGAAAGGCATTCACTGGGCTAATAGACACAGGGGCCGACGTAACTATCATTAAACAAGAAGATTGGCCCTCTCATTGGCCTACCACAGAGACTTTAACTCACTTGAGAGGAATTGGGCAAAGCAGTAATCCTAAACAAAGTTCTAAATACCTAACATGGACAGATAAAGAAAGCAATTCAGGCCTCATTAAGCCATTTGTCATCCCTTACCTACCTGTTAACCTGTGGGGGCGAGATCTGCTCGCTCAAATGAAAATTATAATGTGTAGTCCAAATGATATAGTTACTGCACAAATGTTAACTCAAGGATACACCCCTGGTAAAGGTCTTGGAAAAGGAGAAAACGGTATCCCACAGCCTATACTGGTTTCAGGACAACTTGATAAAAAGGGGTTTGGAAATTTTTAGCTCAGGTCACTGACATACCTGCACCCCAAAGGTGCGCAGACCCCATTACTTGGAAGTCAGATGAGCCCGTTTGGGTTGATCAGTGGCCTTTACTCAATGATAAATTAAGTGCCGCCCAACAGTTAGTGCAGGAACAACTGGAAGCAGGACATATTATAGAAAGTAACTCTCCTTAGAACACACCTATTTTTGTTATTAAAAAGAAGTCTGGTAAATGGAGACTCTTACAAGATTTAAGAGCAGTAAATATCACTATGGTCCTTATGGGTGCCTTACAACCAGGATTGCCTTCACCAGTTGCGATTCCTCAAAAATATTTAAAAATCATTATTGATCTTAAAGATTGCTTTTTTTACAATTCCCCTTCACCCTGCTGACCAAAAAAGATTTGCCTTTAGTCTTCCATCTACAAATTTTAAGCAACCAATGAAGTGCTATCAATGGAAAGTCTTACCTCAGGGTATGGCCAATAGTCCTACCTTGTGTCAAAAATATGTAGCTGCTGCTATAGAGCCAGTCAGAAAAACATGGACACAAATGTATATTGTACATTATATAGATGATATTTTAATAGCAGGAGAAATTGGCGAACAAGTCTTACAGTGTTTTGCCCAACTCAAACAAGAGTTAACAGCAGCCAGACTACAAATAGCCGCAGAAAAGGTACAATTACAAGATCCATACACCTTTCTTGGTTTCCAAATTAATGGACCCAAAATCATTAATCAAAAGGCCGTTATACGTCGTGATCATTTAAAAACTTTAAATGATTTCCAAAAATTACTGGGAGACATAAATTGGCTTCGGCCGTATTTAAAGCTCACTACAGGAGAGTTAAAACCTCTTTTCGATATATTAAAAGGAGACTCTAACCCAAAATCTCCCAGGTCCATTACCAAAGAAGCATTAATAGCACTCCAACAGGTAGAGCATGCCATTGCAACACAATTTGTTACCAGTATTAATTATTCTCAGCCATTAATATTCATTATTTTTAACACAACAATAACCCCTACTGGTTTATTCTGGCAGAACAATCCCATTATGTGGGTACACCTACCCTCCTCCCCTAAAAAGGTTTTGTTGCCTTATTATGATGCAATAGCTGATCTAATTATCTTGGGAAGAGAAAACAGTAGAAAATACTTTGGAATAGAACCCTCTACCATTATACAGCCCTGCACTCAATCACACATCCATTGGCTGTTACAAAATACGGAAGCCTGGCCAATTGCTTGCGCTTCTTACACTGGCACAATTGACAACCATTACCCACCTAACAAACTCATTCAATTTTGCAAACTTCATACGTTTGTGTTTCCCCATATTACCAGTAAAGAACCTCTCAATGACGCATTACTAATTTTCACTGATGGATCTTCCACAGGGCTTGCCGCTTACACCTACAATGATGTAATCGTTAAATTCCAGACCACTTATACATCAGCTCAGCTGGTCGAATTGCAAGCTATAATTGCAGCATTATCAGCTTTTCCTTGTCAGCCACTTAACATTTACACAGACAGCGCCTACCTGGCTCATTCAATACCCCTCTTAGAGACCGTGCCTCAAATTAAACATATTTCAGACACAGCTAACCTATTTTTACAATGTCAACAACTTATTCAAAAAAGGACTACCCTCTTTTTCCTTGGGCATATTAGAGCACATTCAGGATTACCGGGACCTTTAACACAAGGTAACGCAACAGCCGACACGGCAACAAAAACCATAGCCACAGTCACTATAGACAATTTACAACAAGCACAAAAAGCACACGCCTTACATCATTTAAACGCCCAAACCTTAAGGCTCATGTTTAAACTTACCAGAGAACAAGCTCGACAAATAAACAATGCGCCAACTGCATAATGTATTTACCTGTTCCTCATTTAGGAGTTAACCCCCGAGGACTCATCCCCAACGAAATTTGGCAAATGGACGTTACTCACCACTCAGAATTCGGTCAATTAAAATATATCCATGTATGCATAGACACCTATAGTGGGTTCATCATTACAACTCTCCAAACAGGAAAGGCCACCAAACATGTCATAGCTCATTTATTACACTGCTTTTCTATCTTAGGAATACCCAAACAAATCAAAACAGATAATGGCCCTGGTTATATAGCCAAAGCCTTTTTACAATTCTGTAATACCCTACAAATTAAACATACCACAGGCATTCCCTACAATCCCCAAGGACAAGGTATAGTAGAAAGAGCCCATCTGTCATTAAAAACTGTTATCACAAAATTAAAAGGGGGGAGCTGGTACCCCGTGAAGGGTACCCCCAGAAACGTACTCAATCATGCCCTGTTTATCCTTAATTTTTTAAATTTAGACAGTCATGGAAAATCGGCTGCCGACCGTTTCTGGCATCCTGAATCTCAAAAACAGTTCGCAATGGTAAAATGGAAAGATCCACTTGATAATTCATGGCATGGCCCCGATCCAGTTTTAATTTGGGGAAGAGGCTCAGTATGCATCTTCTCGCAAAAAAATGATGCAGCCGCCTGAAAGATTGGTAAGACAAATAAATCATAACCATTGTCAGTCCAGGGAAGATAAATCTCCCTGAGAAGTTTCTTCCTTTTTGTTTTTCAGAAAATGAAGCCTAAAATGAGATTCCTTTGGAAAATAATCGCTCTATATAGCATAGTGACAGTCTATGCAGGTTTTGGTGACCCTCGTAAAGTGAGAGAATTAATACGAAAACAATACGACCAGCCTTGTGACTGCAGCGGAGGACAAATATCTGAACCTCCATCAGACAGAATCACCCAGGTGACTTGCTCGGGCAAGACAGCTTACCTAATGCCAAACCAGTTATGGAAATGTAAGTCTACCCCAAGAGACACCTCACCTAGCGGGCCGCTCCTAGAATGCCCTTGTAGCTCTTTTCAATCTTCTATACATAGTTCCTGTTATACCTCCTATCAACAATGCAAATCAGGCAATAAGACATACTATACGGCCACGTTACTAAAAACACAAACTGGAGGTACCAATAACGTACAAGTATTAGGATCCACTAATAAACTTGTACAATCTCCTTGTAACGGCCAAAAAGGAAAGCCTGTTTGTTGGAGCACTACCGCTCCCATTCACATTTCTGATGGAGGAGGCCCATTAAATACTGCAAGAATTAAAACCGTCCAGAGAAAATTAGAAGAAATTCATAAAGCTCTATATCCTGAACTTCAATATCACCCCTTAGCCCTGCCTGAGATTAGAGATAATTTTAGGCTCGATGCTCAAACTTTTGATATCCTCAATGCTACTTACAATTTACTTCAAATGTCCAATACAAGCCTAGCCCACGATTGTTGGCTTTGTCTTAAAATGGGCCCCCCTATTCCTCTAGCTATACCTAACCTTTTGTCGTCCTATGTCAATTACTCAAATGAATCCTTGGTAAATAATTCCTGTCCTATTATTTCTCCCCTCTTAGTTCAACCGATGACGTTTTCTAATTCCTCTTGTCTCTTTTCACCGTCATATAATAACACGAAAGAAATTGATCTAGGCTATGTTGTGTTTGACAACTGTGCCTCCATAATCAATGCCACTAACCCTTTGTGTGCTGTAAATGGCTCGGTTTTCGTCTGTGGAAACAACATGGCATATACTTATCTACCTACAAATTGGACAGGGCTTTGTGTTCTGGCCACTCTTCTCCCCGACATTGATATCATCCCTGGAGATGAACCTATCCCCATCCCCACTATCGAACATTTTATTTATAGACCAAAACGAGCCATACAATTTATTCCCTTGTTGGCCGGACTAGGAATCACCACTGCTTTTACTACAGGAGCCACAGGCCTAGGAGTCTCACTAACCCAATATACCAAATTATCCAATCAATTAATTTCAGATGTACAGACCTTATCCAGTACTATACAAGATTTACAAGATCAAGTAGATTCATTAGCAGAAGTAGTTCTCCAAAATAGAAGAGGTCTAGATTTGCTAACGGCAGAACAGGGAGGGATCTGTTTGGCTTTACAGGAAAAGTGCTGTTTTTATGCCAACAAATCCGGAATCGTCAGAGATAAGATAAAAACGTTACAAGAAGAACTAAAAAAGCGCAGAAAAGGCCTGGCCGCCAATCCCTTGTGGACTGGACTCGATGGACTTCTCCCCTATCTCCTGCCATTCCTTGGTCCTTTACTTACTCTTCTACTCTTTCTCACTCTCGGGCCTATAATCCTTAATAAGCTTATGGCGTTTGTTAGACAACAAATCGAGGCCTTCCAGGCCAAGCCTATACAGGTCCATTATCATCGCCTTGAGATGACAGAAAATGGTGAGTTTTATTTACCTTAATAAGACCACCTTCCCTTTGTGCTGAACTGGACAGTCAATGACGGGTAAGAGGACACTATCCCCATCGGAGCCTAAGACAGGAGGGCCGCCCTTGCTGCTGCCTTATCCCATGACGGGCCTAGAAGATGGGGATGAGATGACCCAACCTAAGACAGGCGCAGTTCCCGAGGGGTCATTTCTTATCATAAAATAATAAAAAGGGGGACCTGTCCAGAGCTGCGTGCCCCGGCCATAGCAAATAATAATTAATGATTAAACGCCCGAGCTCTATTCCTTTCCACCTTCTATCTCCTCCCTAGATTTGTTGTTTCTCTTTTGTATCAATACCTCATAAAAGATGGCGCTCTTCCTGTTTCTTCTTCACCTGTTTTTCCCCCGCACCCCGAAAATTGTTACTTTGTAGCGCAGGCACCATCCTGCGCCCGGGAAAATTACCAACTGACAGCGCAGGCGCAACATGACGTCCGACCAGAGAAACCAATACCTACCTAGCCACACCCTCCGCGATGAGATCATCTCCGCCTCTGGCCCAACCCCTTCCCCTCCAAGTGTATATAAGGCATTGCATTACCACCATTAAACGAGACTTGATCAGAGCACTGTCTTGTCTCCATTTCTCGTGTCTCTTGTCCCCCAAATTCCCACTCCCTCCTCCAGGGCCTGCTTCGACGATCCCGCGGGCCGGGATAAAATTACTGCTGTATATTTCACTCATGATATTTTTCCTATTAAATATATTATGGATATGTTTCTACAAAATAAATTTTAACAAATTATTTAGCATATTATGTCATTTATTTTACCAGTTATATGTTTTTAAACATTATGTTTGTTTAATTTTATTATTATTAAATATGCTGGGTAAACAGCTTCAAAATTAAATATCATCACATAGTTGTGATGATTTAATAATAAATTCATGGAGGAATGATAAATAATGATTTGTGAATAATTAAAAGCTAAGAAGAACATGGGAAGATAAATTGGGATTTATGATAAAATCTCACCATGCCAGGTGCCTGTAATCGCAGCACTTTAGGATGCCAAGGTCGGGGGGATCACTTGAAGTCAGGAATTCGAGACCAGCCTGTCCAACATGGTGAAACCCTATCTCTACTAGAAATACAAAAAAAAAAAAAAAAAAAGAAATAGCCAGGTGTGGTGACACCTGCCTGTATTCCCAGATACTCTAGAGGCTGAGTTGAGGGGATCTCTTGAACTCAGGAGGTGGAGATTGCAGTGAGCTGAGATCACACCACTGCACTTCAGTCTAGGTTGCAGAGCAGAGATTCCATCTCAAACAAACAAGCAAAGAAAAAACCTGATGATGATAATAAGCTATTTCAAGCCAAATAAAGAAAAGGATATGCCTCTGAGAAGTGATAATCAAGAATGGAAAGGGCTGGAACCAGGAAGCACTAATTCCTTTGTAGGCCTTTCCACCATTTGCCTTTTTAACTTTATGTTTTAATTTGATAAAACTAAAATTAAATAAAAAGTGGAACAGAGTGTAAGGGAACCATATATTCTAGAATTTTCCACTTTCTTATAGCACATAGGAAGTATTTTACAAATTAAAATGAGATATGGTCTTGCCATGCCAGAGAGGAGTGGAACTAATGTCGCTATATTAGTGTTTTTTACTCTGTTGAATTCTAGAATAAGATTGCAAATTATATTTAAGTTTTATAGCTTGGTTTTTGCTTTAAATTTACTGATGATAAGTTAAAAATCTTACTTTGTAAATGTAGTTATAAGAAATATAATTATTTCATTACATTCTAAACAATAAAATTTTACGTAGGCAAATCAAAATCTTTTCAATTGTATTTTTATATATTTGTATTTCTCCCTCCTCCCTGTCTCACTCTCACACATACCATCCATGTAGCTACCGGTTTGTTTGCTTATATATTTTCTGTGGTACTTTACTATGAAACAGAATATTGTGCACTGAGATTCAACTAGATGACAAAATAGAACAATACTGGTATTAATTCTACTGATATAAAATCATTCAAAAATTTCTGAATGTTCTTTTTAAAAAAAAATCAAGAAAATATTATGCATGGGTGTATTTGAAACTATGACAAAAGATATTAAAATATTAAAAACTGACTGTTGCCTTAAAACCACCTTGACTACAATGCTCAAGCATGTAAGATTTTATATTTCCTATTGCTCCTTGTCCCCAAGCCCCTATTTCAATATTTCAAAGAAACCAGTGGGTTTTCTGTGGTGCTATAACACCTGATTATTATTCAATATAGGTTCCTAAAGAAATATGTTTTAAGGCTGGATGTGGTGGCTCACTCCTGTAATCCTAGCACTTTGGGAAGCCAAGGTGGGCAGATCACGAGGTCAGGAGTTGGAGGCCTCATCAACATGGTGAAACCCCGTCTCTACTAAAACTACAAAAATTAGCCAGGTGTGGTGGCAGGCGCCTGTAATCCCAGCTACTCAGGAGGCTGAGGCGGGAGAATTGCTTGAACCCGGGAGGTAGAGGTTGCAGTGAGCCGAGATCGTGCCATTACACTCCAGCCTGGGTGACAGAGCAAAACTCTGTCTCAGGGGGAAAAAAAAAAATATATATATATATATATATGTTTTAAAATACATTTTTTTTTGAAATTTGCATGTAAGCATCTTATGTTTACATTATTAGACCAATCTTTATTTCAAGTAAGAAAACAACCACAGCTGGGCATGGTGACTCACGCCTGTAATCCCAGCACTTTGGAAGGCCAGGGCAGGAGGATCACAAAGTCAGGAGTTCAAGACAAGCCTGGCCAACATGGTGAAACCTCATCTATACTAAAAATATAAAAATTAGCCAGGCATACTGGCGCATGCCTGTAGTCCCAGCTACTCAGGAGGCTGAGGCAGGAGAATCACTTGAACCTGGGGGGCGGGGTTGCAGTGAACTGAGATTGGGCCACTACACTCCAGCCTGGTGACAGAGCCAGACTTAGTCTCAAAAAAAAAAAAAAAAAAAAAAAGAAAGAAAAGAAAGGAAAAGGAAAGAAAACAAAACAACCACAACCTTCAAAAGTGAAAAATACTTCAGGAAAACTCTTGATTATATTCCTGTCATTCAGTTGAATTTCTGTTTAAAAGATGCAACATTAGAAGTCTATGATTTATTCAAATATATAAAAAAAGTTAGTCAAGTTCTATTCTATACATATGGCTAGACATTACCCTGAATAATTACCCCAAAGGAATTTTTTAAAATAGCCTGTCAATAGTGAGTGATCAAAAAAACATCATTTTCAGGAGAGGTATATTAATCACATTATAAAGTATTTTTCACTGTCATCAAGATATTCTCACTGTCATCAAATATATTTTTTGATACATCGTTATTCTTGGATAAAAACAAAATAAAATCTGTATGGGGTGAACTATCTACTATACTTGTTTTACTAGTAAGTATTCTGAATGAGAAAAAAGACCTTCATAATTATTTATAATTTATTGTTAATTAATATAAAACAAAAGCTCACTTTGTTCCCTGTCCAGTGACTTCATTCCATGTTCATCCTATCTCACCATTGAGTAGTATTTAATCCTTCTGACCACACAGGGTGCTGAAAATTATTGCCTTTGCTTATTTCCAGAGACTATTCTCACTTAATTTCATTTGTCTCTCTGAAAATGATTTATATAGATAATTTTAAAATCTTAAATTTTCCATATAAAATTTCTCTATATAAAAATATTGCCTCACAAGGTATTTCTTGAGCAATTTCAATACCATTCAATATTATCTATGTTAATAGAAAAAATTAAGAGCCTACCAGCAACACAAAATTAGAGAAAACAGATTTAAATCAACTTGAATGAATTTTTCCACTGCATGACTTCTCAGAAACATGGCAAAGGAACATTTTTAAGTGAAATAATAATCTGAGAGAAGTTAAATACATTTCAAATCATGAGTGAGCATGTTAATTTTATAAAGTCATCTTATAAACTTACAGACTCTAGTAAAAAATGTTAAAAGTAAACAAATTTTTAAAATCAAATAGAACATTTAAAAATATTCTACTGCTTTAGTAATCAACATAATTATTAAACTGATGGTATTAGATATCAACATCTGTCTATTAGATTAAAAAAAGAAACCATTCTAATAGAGGACAGGATTGCTTCCATACACTCATGCTTTCATGCAGGGCCGTAGAGTCTAACTAAATTGGTAGTTCTTTTTGGTTCAGTAATTTTCGAGTTTTAGTGTCTTAAACCATGCACTCTAATTGGGCAAATTACTCCTTTCTTAATTTATTATTATGAAGTTATCATGGTTATATAACAAAATTTAATTCTGAGGCTACTTACCAATTTTTTATTATTCTTAATTATAATACAAATTAAACAAATCTAGTGTTCAAAAACAAGTCTGGTTAAGTAAAATAGGACATAATACGACATAATACATTGTATGGAATACAATATATTAACGGCGATTATTTCGTAGAAGAAATATTTATAATCCATTGCAAGATTTAAAAAAAGCTATTTAAAGGAAAAAACACAGCACTGTCTAAATTTAACAGTATCTACATGTACACAAGTATGGAGAGAACAAAACAGCCACATACATGCGATCACTAACAGTGATCTTCTTTGGGTGGAGAATTAATGGGTGATTTGCACTTTCTTCTTTGTGCATATTTGTGTATCTCAAACTCTCTATAATGGACATTAATTATTTGGTAATTCAGTAAAATGTATCCATAAATATTATACATTGTCATTGCCATGGTTTTCTCCTCAAATACTTTAAAAGGAAGTTTAAAAGGATTTGATTACCTTATACATATCTGGCACTCTACTAAGCACTGTTGGTAAAATAATGAATGACACGATTTGCTGTATATACAATAAATATGTCTTGGTAGATGCTAAGTGAAAACTAATTGCAGGTGCTACTAGAACACAAATAAGTAGGCCTAAATCTAGCCAAAGAGCTCAGAAAAAAAATATTTCTGGGCAAAACATCTCTGTAATAAAATTAAAGGTTCAATCATAGTTCACAGTAATACAATACAGATAAATCATTCCAGGCTAAGTGAAAAACAAGGACAGACAAGGAGCCATGGATGGAGGTCGTGTAGAAATATGGGACATTCCTTATTAAAAATTGAAAACAGAGAGACAGTGACTAATGGGGAATTAGACTGGAGAAATTCCTAAAATCAGAGTAATAGCGACTCATTTAACCTACACAAGAAATTTGAATTATAGTTATCGGTTATGGAAAACAACATTGTAGAGGCAGGAATTCTCATTTTAATGCTTTCTCAGCACCTGTCCCCTCTATTTATCCAACCTTATTTTATGGAGAAGGCTAAAATTTTAATCTACAGTTTATACTTCTCCCCTGAACTTTAGAACCATGTTTTTCAACTATCTATCTAGCTAAAATATTGACACAAGTATGCTTCAAACATGTAGATTTATAAATTTGCAAAAGAATTGCCAATAGTTTTTTACCTGCCATCCTCCCATGACTGATCTCCGTCTCAGTTAATGACATCTCTGTCCACCACATTCTTCAACTTAGGAATCCTTAGATTTCATTGTGACTCAAGCTATTCACCCGCTCTGTCTCCTCTGATTCCTCATCACTATTATTTATGCCTTCATTAATTCTTGCCTAGGTACTACAAATGACATGTTAACTGGTCTCCATAACTCCAGTGTGTTCAATTCTATTTTATTTTCCAAATCAGTACCCCATTACCTCTACAGTTCCAAGACTATTACTGTCTTCAAATTGACTTTCAATAGGACACATTACTAGTGTTATTAATATTTGTATTATGCTTTTGCTTCTTTTTTTCTATCTTCATGCTAGTGTACTGACTTTACATTTCCTAATTAGTTTTTACTTATCTCATTAGGTGTACCTGTGTCTTCTAGTAACATATAGAAAATGTAACATATATCAGTAACAATTTTTCTGGACCTTCTATTGCAATCATGCTCAAATCATATCTACATTTATGTTCTTTCTGAAATTAGACTTTCTTTGATTTTCACATTTCTTGCCATAAGGTAATGTTTCATAAAGCACTTATTTCTGTTTCAGATTCATAACAGCAGGACAGGCATGGTGGCCCATGCCTGTAATCCCAGCACTTTGGGAGGCCAAGGCAGGTGGATCAGTTGAGGTTAGGTGCTCAAGACCAGCCTGGCCAACATGGCCAAACTCCATCTCTACTGAAAATACAAATACAAAAATTAGCCAAGTCTGGTGGTGCGCCTGTAATACCAGCTACTCGGGAGGCTGAAGCAGGAGAATCACTTGAACCTGGGAGGCAGAGATTGCAGTGAGTCAAGGTACCTAGCACCACTGCACTCCAGCCTGGGTGATAGAGTAAGACTCCATCTCAAAAAAAAAAAAAAAAAAAAATATTCATGAGAGCAGAGAACATGTATTCCTTGCTCACTTTTGTTTCTTAAATTCGTAACACTGTGTCTGGTACATAGTAGATGCTAAATAACTATTTCTTGTATAACAAAACTATATTAGTTTTTTTTTTTTTTAATCACTCTTGATTAAAGAGCAAAATCTCCAAACCTAGTTGGTTTTATCAAGAGGCAGAACATGTGGGTTGATTTTGGTACCAATTTCTGTGAAGGCAATTTCATATTCACTACTACAATATAAAAGAACTTAGGTCTAAAATTTCTCACCAATTATTCAGGTTTCACAAAATTTGCTTATTGCTAAGCTCCATCAATGTTTTATGTTTTTACATGAAGCCTAGTTTTCTAACAATCTGATGAGTTAGAAGGTACAAAAAAATTTATCTGTATTCTATCTCTCCTAAAAATGTGGGCCTCCTCTTCTTGTCCATTTGCTTAGTGATTCTTAGGCTCACAACATCGGAAGAGCAGTACCGCTGAGAGTAAAGATGGGAGCAGAATAACGGCAACAATATTTGTCTCAAAATAGACAAACATTGTAAATGAAAGTAATGAATAGGCAATGTTTTGTTTGCTTATAAAAACAGTTTATAGACTAAAGAAGAGAAAGATTATAGCTGGGGAAGGGATCAGTAATCGTTCCAACTAGCTTCAGAAAAGTAAGTTTGATTTGTTTATTTGTATAGCACACTTTATCTATGAGTTTTTATGTCAGTTTTACCAACCTAGAATTTAGTGTAAATTGGTCTTAGTTTCTAACAGAATATTAATTCTATCACTTATTTATTCATTTTTCACTGATCACATATTTAGCAGCATACAGAAGCCAATATATGCAAGCCACTGAATAGAATATATTAGAGTGGTGAAACAAACAGACACGTTTCCTGTCTTCCAAGGAAATCGTGGTAACACAAACAATAAATGGATAAGCCAACGTTGAGAAGGACAAGTCCTCATCCAGGCCAAGAGGTCACAGATGAGTAAAGTCAATAATTTTAGAGGTATACAAAAGGATGGTGGATCTATTATTGATTGAAAATCACCTGCTTTTTTGCAGGTATGGCTGCTACTCTCTCTCTCTGTATATGTGTGTATATGCAGGTAGAGTGGCATATATATAAATACACACATACACATATATATATATGAAAGAGAGTAGTATATGTATATACATATACACATATATCTATATATCTATCAATTTATTCTATGAAAAGTTACAGACCAGTGATGTGAGATTTTCTGTGTTTTAAGAAAAGCCGGAAGTAGAACTACTATATGGAATTTTCTATTTTTCAAATATCACCAGCAAATTTGAGTTTTTATAATGAGTGCTGTGCTAGCTAACATTGCTTGTGGCCTAAGAAACCTCATCCTATGGCCATATTTGTCACAAAGGTCTGCAACACTGGAAAAAAACTGCAGAAGCATAGAACACCATTGCAAATCAAGATACACATCTTTCGACAGAGAAACAGAATGCAGTACCAAGCGTACCTAATTAAAACAGGGTGGTTATTACATGCCTCTTGAGAAGCTGACTGTTATTCTGAGACCAGAAATGCAAACAAACAAACAATAAAACATCCAAATACATAAAGGAATAAGAAAGCAGTCTCAGAGAGGAAGCACTGGGAAAGAGTTTATGAACTGGTGAATGAAGGGGAGAGTTTTATGAGGAAAGGATCAAGCATAGAATGGGGACCAGATTTTAAATAAGATTGTGAGCCCTATTTGAAGCTGTGTGTTATTCTGAGTAGAGTGGGAAGTTATTGGAAGGCTAATGGTTATTACATACGTTTAAGGGGATGGTGGGAGAGGCTATAAGAAAAATTTATAACCAAATGTATTTAAAATGGAAACTCCCAAACACTTAAATTGAGCACTTATTCTTGAGCAATAAATGAAATTGTATAGAATTAGGGGTTATTACATATCCCTTTGTGGTACACAAAATGTAGCTTCGGTCTCTTTTGCAGTCCTTCCAATATACATGATATTCACTGTCTCCAAGTGATGCATTGTCTTTTGTTTTCTTGTTTCTTCCACTTTGTCTAAGACAATCAGAGACTCTGAGAAGGTTGGGATCGAACCTTCTCAGGTTCAATCTTGCACTGGGATCAAAAGAAATAATGTGGGTAATTGGAGAATTTCATGTACTGTCAAAATATTGTCTTAGTACATGATGAAAAAATGCATGCTTAGTAAAAAAAATTAATGATTTTTAAGCTTAGTAAATAATAATGTTTTTTATGCTTGGTAAAAAATATTGATGTATCTTACAAAAAATGCTGTCTGCTTATAAGTGGGGCTGTTTATGTTTCTGAAGCTGTGATAGAGTTAAACTGAAATTGCCTAAAACATGCTTAGATAAGTTCTTTTGCAAGTATTAATAATATATATCACAGTAAAAGCCAGGATCAAAGGAAAATTTATAGACAAAAAATGTCACTGATACTTTAAAAAATTACAGAAAGAGATGTGTGTAAGCCTATTATACTAAACGTTACTTATATTCTGCCTTTGACTCTTAATCTATTCCATTTCCATTACTTCACCTATTTAGATGAAATGTTACAGATAATAAAGAAAATGCCTTTTTGTGTTAAATGCCAATATCTTTATTAACATATTTCCGTTCTACTTCTCAATGTAATCATTATACAGATATTTATTTAATTTGATTTTAGATACTTTGTATTTTCCATTAGCCTATATGTATTACTATTTCTAATGTTAGATCATGCTTTCTAATTCAGTATTCATTTAAAGTTTTATGTGCATTTTATTTTAGTCAGTTTTGTTGTCCCCTTGATCATATTCAAAGCATTAAATGTGTCACCACGAACACAAGATGACTTTATTTGTGAGATCTTTCAATGGTGCCCATTCAGAAATATTTACACATCACAGTGAAAGAAATGTTTTGATTGAAGTGACAAATTACATTTTTCTGCAACACTTTGTAAGTGAAAGCACAGCTATAATGCCATTATATTACTATCAAGAGAGTTTAATATTTTAAAAATTCTCAAAAAGTTCTTGAAGATAAAATAACCTTTATGATACAATTTGAATATCACTAACCCTTTTGAAACATACTTGATGTCTCCCAATTACATATTTTTTAAAACATGAGAGAAATATTAAAGGTACTTATATTTCCATATAATAAATATTTCAATTGGTATGATGGCACCTGTAAAGAAAATTCTTAGATGGGCCTAAGCCTAATACCAATCACCTTCTTATCCTCTGGCTTTCTATACTCTGTAAAATTAAGACAGCTCCAGAAATTGCAAAGATACTAACTTTCCATTTGACCTACTCTGGGCTGAAAGATAGTATGTGTTGTGAATTATCTTTTGAAACCACATAGGAAACGGCTCAGGAACTTCTCACAAAGTGGCTTACTCAACTTCAGCCAGAGCAGGGTTTCGGCCTCCATGTACTTAAAGAGAGGTTTCCCACAGTGCGCGCGCGCGCACACACACACACACACACACACACACACACACACACACTGCTCTAAAATATATTTTGGCAATACAGGAAATTTAAGTGCCAAATAGTCATATACGACAGGAAATTACAAATTCTATTTAATCTCCGCTTTTTTTTTTTTTTTTTTTTTTGAGACGGAGTCTCGCTCTGTGGCCCAGGCTGGAGTGCAGTGGCCGGATCTCAGCTCACTGCAAGCTCCGCCTCCTGGGTTTACGCCATTCTCCTGCCTCAGCCTCCCGAGTAGCTGGGACTACAGGTGCCCGCCACTTCGCCCGGCTATTTTTTTGTATTTTTTAGTATTTTTTTAGTAGAGACGGGGTTTCACCATGTTAGCCAGGATGGTCTCGATCTCCTGACCTTGTGATCCGCCCGTCTCGGCCTCCCAAAGTGCTGGGATTACAGGCTTGAGCCACCGTGCCCGGCCTCCGCTTCTTTTTTTAAAGCTTAGTTTATATTTAGTATCTCTTAAAGTCAACTGCTTTCAGGGGGTTACAAGTTTTATAATTATTAAAAGTAAAACATGATTTTTATATACATATTAAATAAAAACTTGTCAAAAATTTTATGAAACCCATTTTGTATGTGTGTGTGTATGTGAGGGAAACATTAAGGAGTTAAAAACAATTTGAATGAGAATATGACATTCCAAAGTTTGTTTTCTCTACTAAACAAAATTCATTTGCATTGCTACAGATGAAACATTTGCATTGCTAGTAGTTTTCTGTAAATTAATTTCTTATTCTACAGAATGGTAAAATAGCCTAATGCATCAGAATCAAAGGTACACACCTCCATAGTATTTAAAAATGCCCAAAATATCCAATGACCAGTCCCCAGAAGCTACTTAATAGATGCAGTAACCTTCGCTGCCCATTTACAATTCTTTGACATTAATTTTTCTTAACGGGAAGTATAAGTGAATCTCCCTTCCTGTCATGTAAAGTAAATACCTAAACATATATCAAATTAATATCTATTTTTCTATTTTGATATAATCTGTTGAAGACAGATAAATTGTAAACATGTAATTTACAGGTTGATTGTATTTATGTTCATGTATCCTTTTTTCTAATATTATGAAGTTGAAAAACATTATCTTCTGATTTCTTTTAGGAGTTTTGCTTATTGTTTTAACAATTATGATTATGCCTTTTTAGTTTGTTTAAAAATGAATTAGAAATAACAAACTTTTTTATAACCTTTGTTTTTCTATGATTTCATATTCCTACTCTTCCTGCTATATTGAACACTCCAAGAGAAAAGGAAGCAAAGAATAGGTAGAAAAGATTCAGAGAACTGAGGGAGACATATCAGAGAACAGATAAACTGTTAAAGATTATTCTTCTTAAATATTCAATATACATATTTAGTGTTTTCTAACTTTAATGAAACCAAAGAAATAATATGTGCAAAAGATTAAATATAATGAAATAAGAATAACATTGTAAATGTTTTCAAAATGAGGAATTTCATGAATTAAGATATTTAAAAGATAGGGAAAACAAATTCAGAGGCTGGAACAACAAAACCTCGAGGTGGAGACTATAGTATTATTTATTCTAGGCCATCCTCTTCTGTATTTCTTTCATTCAGTGGACGAGTCATTCATCATGGTAATATTGCAGAACAGTGAAACCGAGACCTTTAACTCTTCAAGTGGGAAATGAAAATCAAAGGAAAAAACAAATAAAAATTTTAGACATAGTTTTCTAAGATATAACCTGAACTTTGAAGTAAAATATTTGTTCAAGTGAAATAAATTATTTCATTTTGCTATATAATATGAGATCCTAAGGCCCTAAAATGTATGTAACATTTACACAGCAATTGAGAATAGTTTACTTGCTATGGAATCTGGTGCTTGTTTTAAGAATGTGAATTATTTGTATAGGACAACACAGAGAATTAGTGCACTTAGACTATAAGGAGATTTCTTAAACAGGATTATTCACACTCCCGTCATTCATAATTTATGTATGCGAGATTGTTTCCGTATATTAAAGTGTGCAGATGAAGCACTTTTTGATTGGTTGACATTACAAAACTTAGTTCCTAAAAATATTGGTGAAGCCCATTATATTTAATTTAAGCATATCTCAATAGATTATCATGACACTTCAAAAAGAGCTTCATGCCATCTTCATGAAGAATAAGTTACAACTCAAATGACGAAACGTAACTGTATCTATCCTAGGAAAACTTTATGAGGTTAGAAATACAACATGGTCCTCAAAGTACAGTGCCATTAAAAGAAAAAAATCAAATAATTTTACTTTGTTATATAAATGAGAAAATCTGTTGTTGCCAAGTAATATTCAGTGTATGGACACTTAATAACTTCCAAAAAAGGAACATTTTCGTGAAAGTTATTTTTTAACTATTAAGTTTAAAAAAATGCATCTGATTTTTTCATATAGCCATTATTATACATAGCAGTGTAGTATTCAGGTTAAATAAAGCTTTTATATATATATAATATATATAACCAAAGTACATATGTACATATATATACACACATATATACACATATGTACACAAACATATATACACACACATATATATGTACTTTGGTTATATATATATTATATATCAAACTTTTTTTAGTCCTGTACTTTGCTTATATTATATATATAACCATATATATACTATATATGGTTATATATAAATAATCATATATACATTATATATAGTATTAACCATATATATGATTATACAGATATATAACCAAAGTACTGGACTGAAAATGGTTTCAACTATAAGTAGCCAACATATGCAACATTTTGATTCATATGAAGCAAATATGGACCACCAGTTAAAAATTTAAAATATCAGTCATCCAGCTGTCATTCTGGGTAAGGTAACTTCAAGATATCCTTAAAGGACAAAGATTACTTTTTAAACAACCATGATTATTGTAAAATTTTTGTATCTTTCCTGTTACAGAGTCTACTCATTTCTCAAGTTAGTAAATAAGAATCTCCCCCGCATGAACTCTTTTAAAAATAGTTTAGTGATTTCTGGAGTAGACCCAAAGAAATAAATAGACATACATTTTTATGTTTCTATTACTAGGCACTGGAAAATCAAAATACCTTGAGTATTTTGATTAATTAGTTTAAACTTCATGAATATCATGAGAAATTGCCGTTTACTTCCCAATTCTAGATAAACAAACAGACAAAAAGTTGACAGACAAACCTTTCTCTTTAATTAATTTTCACGTATATTGTGAAAGAATATGAAAGACTTGAAATGCTGATGCCCAGAATTCTTGCCTCAGTCATCCTACCTAGCTTTTGCCCTTTCAATATTTCCATGCAGTGAAAATCATCAGGAAGTCTCCTAAACGATACTAGATGGAGTCAATATACAGCTTTGTTGCACAAGCTAAGACTCTGAATGTATTTCCACATAGAAATAAGATAAAAAAACATAGTGAAATATTTTGAAAATAACCTTATAAATGTACTCTTTTATCAGTACAGAAAACATGAAAATTGAAACATTAGAAATAATTATTAGTCTAACTTCAAACCAATTACATTACAAAGCATAAATACATGTACAATTGTATTTTGTGTAGATTGCAGATTTTTTAAGCTAGCATGGAAATGAAATCTCTACTTTGGAAACAGGAGAGTTCTCTGATTCCCCTCACAGGATGTGGGATACAGATGAGGCTCACCTGTTCGGTTGCCCCACTGCTCAAACCCTTTGAGAGAGGGGGAGCATGCAGATGGGCAGGTGCAGCAGCCAGAGCAAGTGCTTTGAACACTCAGTGCTCAGACCTGCAGTAGTGTGTGGGGATGGATGCCTGCAAACCGAGTTACAAAGCTCTTTTAGCTTTGCCATCTGAAGTGTTAATCAGCTCAATGGACCCTTTGCCTTATCACAAGAGCAGAGGGCCAGTGTGACAGCTTTCTGTATCCCAAGCTCTTGCCCAGTGTCCAGGAAGAAACAGATCACACGTGAGCCTGAAGGATGAGTGCTAGGTTTTATTAAGTGGTGGAGGTAGCTCTCAGCAAGGTGGATGGGGAACCAGAAGGTGGAGGGATGGGGCAGATAGTCTTCCCTTGAACTCCTGTCAACGTTCAGACACCTCTTTCCTCCTTCTCTGCTGAGCCGTCCTGCTTCTCTCTACACTCTGTTCCCCTGTAACTCTCAATGTTCAACCACTTGTCGGTGTGACCACTAAGGTCTTGGGTTTATATGGGCACAGGACATGGGTTCTGGCAGGCAGGCCAGAGTGGTCTTGGAAAATTCAACATTCGGGCATGAAAACAGGAGTGCCTGCTCTCAGGTCTGCAGGCACAGGCCCAAGGAGGGAGGCCTTGACAGGGATCCTGCCTTTTTCTACCCAGTACTTCCCTGCCCCTTCTCCTATGCACATCTAACTGCCATTAGAATATAAATGATGACCAGTCTTAGCTATTTCCTGCCGACAGGGGGCATTGTTTTCGGAGAAAAAGGCAGTCAGATTCCTCCCAGAGGTCTACCTAAGGGTTCCTGGCAAAGGGGAGCCATCGTCTGAGGCTTCAGTTGCCTGCCTGTTTGGAGTTTGATGGCCTTTAGTGTGAGAGAAGAAAACAAGTTTTATAATGTTAAGTATGCATGGGTTAAATGTGTATATTATACATGGAAAGAATTTAGTGCCAAAGATTACAGAAATAAGAAGTAAAGTATATTAATTATTCCCAAAACACTTTTGTGTCCCATGGTATAGAACAGAACAAAGACAAGAACAGCAAGCATAGACAAGACTATAAAGAGGATATCCATCAAAGCTTATTAACATTTATCTTTTGTGATTTTTAGCTTGAGATCCCTGATCTCTTCACGTTGGTACTTTGGGTGCTCTTCTGGGTTGACGGAGGTGACTCCATCAGCTTCCCAGGCCTTTACTTGGGTATAATGAATCCAAGACTCTATTCCAGTGACGTACTATAAAAGACCAAGGTGGCCACTTTAAGGATGTTCTGTAAAGTATTGTCTGGGCCTGTTTCTGCAGTTTCCTTGTGATATCAGGGCCTGCCTGAGTAATAAATTTATCCTTTAGGATTAGTTATTCCTCAACTGATTCAGGGGCTAGAGAGGTGTACTTTACCAAGGCCTCTCTCAGCCTTTCCAAGAAGGCAGTGGGATTTTCATCAAATCCCTGGTCGATTGTGGATAATTTAGTACAATGAGAGGCTTGATCTTGGTCCTATGTAAGCTCTCCATATGTACATCTGAAAGTGTCATCTCTTTTGATCTCCCATCGTGTCATTGGGATCCCATTTAAAGTCATTCACTGGTACTGCTTCTCGTCCAGTTGGATAATATTTGTGCCCTTCCCTGACACTATATGTGATACAAAGCTCATCCCCAAATCTCTCTGCTGCTTGTAGAGCAGCATGTTTCTCAGTGTCCATCAGGATCTGATTCAAAAGTAACATAATGTCTCTCCAGGAGAGTTCAAATATTTGGGTGAAATTCTGGAAAGCCTCTATAAATCTGTCAGGGTCATCTGAAAACTTGCTAAGATCCCCCTTAATTTGCTTTAAGTCCTGTGGAGTGAAGGGAACCTGGAACTCACTGGGCCCAAATTCACCAGGCATTTGTTGGAGAGGCAAGAGTGAGACCAGGGCTTGTCTATGGCAAGGATTTCTAGGAGGGGGCAAGTGAGAGGCTGAAGCTGGATAGAGAAGTCGGGGTGGATCCTGAGAAGCAGAGCTGGATGGAGCTGGGTCCTCTGCTAGGGTGCCTCTGGGACTCATATCTTTAGTTCCCTGGGCTTGCCTCTTGCAGCCTTCCCTGAGATAATAAGCAGGATTGCTGGATCAATCTTACCCTGTTGGCAAAGTTGTGGATTGCCTCGAAAGGTATAGAAAGCCTGTACATATGGAGCCGCAGTCCATCTGTCCTCATATCTGCAGAAAATTTCCAACTGCCAGATGTTATCAAAATGAACGGTTCCTTCCTGAGGCCAACCAAGACCTTCATAATTTAGCCAAACCTTTGTGCAGACAGCTATAAGGCATTTTTCCTTCAGATTCTGAGGGTAAAAGCAGTCCCCATGGTTCAGGATATGATCCAGAGGAGTATAAGCTGGGGATGGTGAAAAGAGTTAGTTGCTTGTTCTGAAAGACAGGAAATTTCCCTTCCCTCTTTCAGTGAAAACTTGGAGTGTTATGGAGGGAGAAAGCAAGCCTTCTCCCTTTCTTTTCCATCTTTTTATCCCTGAGTCCTGGCAACCTTGGCAGGCACCAACCATGAGTGCCAATGTCGCATCTACCCACGAAGCAGAGAAGGCTTAGAGAATGGGAGTTATCCGCACTCACCTACGCCTCCATCCTCCCCTGCCTTTGAGTTCCCTGGGTCTGATTCATACCAGGGAGCATGACCTCCTTCAATGGGGTTGGGGCTTTAGTCGGCAGGAATTTGTCCTGCACATTTACACTGTGCCCGTTGCCTGGCTTTGGATCTCTCAGATCTGGTTTTCCTTTTTAGGGCCTCAGCCTAAAGCTTGGAATTGAGTTTGGGAATTAAACGTATTTCAAGGGGCTGTTTGTATTTGTTTAGATTGTCTCAAATGGGACCTGCCAAATTTGCAGTTATCAACCAGCAGCGGCCGCTCCTCCATGACCTTCCCTATCAAGCCGAGTGCTGGGGAGCGAAACCCTCTCACTTAGAAAGGGAAAAACAGAGAGAAAACAGTTTAATGGTGAAAGGGGAAGGTTCTGGGGGAAGGACCCCTTGCTCACTGTAAATGGGTCCCTTATATCCTTGTATTCTTCCCTCCACCCCCCAACCCCGCCCCGTTCGGGCTGGGCTGAACTCCTTGGCCAGAGGAGGTGGAGTTTCACTGTCGTGGTGGGCGGGAAGCGCCACCCATCTGACCCATCTGTGGTTCCTGGCAGTAGCGATGGTTTTTTCCTGCCCCTCATGGCTGTTGAGAGCTGCCTGCTCAGGTGCCCAAGCTGAGAGGGGAAGGGGTGGGGGCGGGGGGGCGTGTGCTGCGAGCTAGCGCCTGCATCTGTTGGGGTGGAGGTGGGGATGGCACCTCTGAGAAAAAACAGAAACCACATTGTTCTGATTTATACCTTTGATAGCTGAGCCAAAGCCATCGTTCTGTTTAATATTATAGCCACAGCCTGTAGCAAAACTCTTAACAATGTAAAGGTAGAGATAGGAGCCATTTCAAACCCTGAGAGAAGAAAAGACATCTAGTGAAGTCTGGGAGTCTCGACCAGTGCCCCTTACGGAGGTCCGGGATGGGGTTCAGTCTTGGGGCCTTCCAGCAAGAGATGTCTTTGGTTTCCCCAGGTTTTCACTCTGGTCCCATGCGGTGGTTAGACCCCTGTGAAGGGAAACAGAGTCTTTTTACCCATAGGAAAGAGAGAGAGGTGGAAGGGTCTTGGAAAAGAGGCAGATCCTACAGTTTCACATCTATACTCACCTTCTGAGGAACACCCCGAACAAGGCCCCAGCTGAAACAGGAGAGTTCCGTGATTCCCCTTGCAGGATATACGACAGGGGTGTGGCTTGCTTGGTTGGATCACCCCACTTCTCAAACCCCTTGACGGAGGGGGAGCATGCAAATGGACAGGTGCAGAGGATGGGGCAAGTGCTGTGGACCCTCAGCCCCGTGGTAGTGTCTAGGGGTGGGTGCCTGCAACCCCAGTGCTCCAAGCTCTTTCAGCTTTGCCGTCTGCAGATGGCTTGAGTGTTAGCCAAGTCAATGGACCTTCTGCCTTATTTCAAGGGCAGAGGGCCAGTGTGACAGCTTTCTGCGTCCCGAGGTCTTGCTCAGTGTGCTGGAAGAATAAGATCACACGCGGACTCGAAGGCTGAGTGCAAGGTTTTATTGAGTGGTGGAGATGACTCTCAGTGAGAAGGACAGGGAGCCAGAAGTTGGAGGGGCGGGGGAGATAATCTTCCCCTGAACTCCTCTGGACTTTCAGATGCCTCTTTCCTCCTTGTCTGGTGTACCACTCGGTTGCTTTCTGCGGCTCTCTGCCACTCTGTTCCTCTGCTCCTCTGGATGTTCAGCCACTTGTGTGTGTGTGACCTCTTGTGTTTATATGGGTACAGGCTAGGGGTGTGGAGGGCCAGAGTGGTCTTGGAAAATGCAACATTTGGGTGTGGAAAAAGGGGTGCCTGTTCTCACTTACGTATGAAGGCATAGATTTGAGAGTGGAGCACTCACTGCCAGAGACCCTGCGCTTCTCTAACCAGCACTTCCCTGCCGCCCTCCCATGTCACTTTTAATAGAATTCTACAGAGAATATGTTGAAAAAGCTGATCAATTAACATGTAACTTCACTTTTGACCCTAAACCTCTTAATAAAATGCAGTGTCCCATTTTGGATGTTCCTATTTTAAAAATAAGTTCTGACAGCTAAAGTTTTCATTATAGTAACCTTTTCATTATTGAAGAAAAGCAGCAGCAGCAAAAAACAAAACAAAACAAAAAAACAATCATGTTGACAGCATAATGACATCTGGTAATAAATACATAACCAGACCACACTTCTTTGCTCCTTATTTTACTTTATTTAGAAGACAGCTCCGCCTCTTTGACTCTTTGTCTTTCCGGTCAATATAACATTATCCAAACGGGGAAACTGGTAGCTATTCTTAAAAGAAGACACTGTTTTAACTAACAATGAAAGACTATCATTTCTCACTTCAAGTTTACTCAGAATTAGGGAAAAGAGATCTGTAATATGGAATCATTGCTGATGGAAGATAGCATCCTTTTGCCTTCTTAACTTTGGGATATTCGATTTATGTATTTCTGATTAAACAGATGCATCATGAATTATGTCCATGGACAATCCATGGATATTTTCAGCAATGAAAATACAAGGTTAATTTTTAAAATGATTTTATTGTTTTTGTTGCAATTTCTGAATCCACTTTCCAAGTTAATTTTGGAAAAGATGACTCTGGTATTTACTGTGAAATTCATTTCAGGTTTATTGATAATAAAAATTGCCCACAGCTTTATGACCTCATTTTTGCATAAGTGGACATTTATTTCCTGGATACTCTCTGAAAAGATTTGAGAGTGTATCTGAAGATTTGAGAGTGTATCATTTAGGATAGGCTGAGTTATGCTGCGGTGACAAACAAACCTTAAATCTCAGTGGTTTTTTAGAATATAAGTTTATTTCTCAGTATGTGTCCTATGGAAGATGTCAGGTGGGCTCAGTTCATTGCCATCATTTGGTACCCAGACCAATACAATCTTCACCTTCATCTTGAAACATGTTTCTATGATCACAGCAGACAGAAGGGAAGGTTGCTAATTGCACACTGGCTGTTAATGTTTCCACAAAGAAATTTTACGTCATTTCTGCTTCCATTTTATATAAGCTCAAGGGAGCATGTAAGTACATTTTCATCACATTTCCACATCAGACATCAGGAAATAAAAGTTTTATGGCAGATCAATGTCTACTAACAAGAGTGATCAGATATGTCACATCTTGGAAGAAAGAGAATGGTGAGGAACAATAGTGAAAACCCTGTTCTCTTAACTTAATAAAGATAATTTTTGAGCTTTCCAAAATTTATGAGTCCCCTTAAAAAATGGAATATACGTATAAGCTATATTACGAAATTCCATATCTAAATCTTTTCCACTTGACATTTTCCTTCTCTATCTCCTATGCCACATTTTCCCAGTGGGAGTGATTCCTGACTTTTGACAAAGAGAACAGATGAATTAATTTATGTTGATTGTAAAACAACTGTACAGGTGCAAAAAATCTCTGTTAAGAGGCAGTATTTGCAGTAATTGCAAATTTGGTCCCTTGGGTTAGACTTTCTAAATTCTCCTGACATGCCACTTACTTGCAATCTGACTTTTGACAAGGTATTAAAACTTTTGTTGGCTTGGTATTCTTTCTGCAAAATAAGCAATAAGACTCACTACAAATTAATACAGATAAACTTCTTGGAACAATTCATAACACGCCCTCAATTAATGACAGCCTTGTTGGTCTATTAAACCTTATGATTTAGAAACAACTCAGACTCCCACTTTTATCTGAGATATACTTTTATTGGACTAAATATTAAAATCACTGTATTCTAAGTTTTGATGTATTTATTTCAGTATTTCTCACACATTTATTTCAGTATTTATCATTTATCATATACATTTCCCCCAAATAACTCATATGATACAAAAGATGCAGATTTTACAATTACTTTGTAAGCTTCAGTGTAAATAATTTCATATACTGAAAAGATGGACCACTTTTGCAAACTGTTGAATATGATATGTCATCATTGAATTGAGTGAATAAAAATCAGAAAAATATACACAAAATAACATGCTTTATTCCATAAGTTAAGACTCTTACCAGGTATACTTTTCATAAAAAAAAAAAAATCTTATTTTATTTCCTGAATAACTGCAAAGAATCAAAATTTTGCATGTATCCTTTAGTTAAAACATTACTATGAATATTAAATAAATTATGGATACCTTAAAGGAGACAATAAATTTGCATTTTGTGACTTTTGACAACTATAATATTTTAGAAAATTCAAGATTATTCAATTAACAGTTCAACTTAATATATATATTAATTTTTAAGAAGATTTTTAGTATTTCCCAATAGTTAAAATGATATTGAGTATTAAAAAATACATGGAAGTACTCATGCATCTTTTGAGGACAAATAACACTTCAGCAAATAATTGGGATGTAAATTGTCTACAGAAATAGAAACCATTGATGTTATTTATATATAATGAATATGCATTTCATTGCATCATATCCAGCACAAAAGAAGGCTTTTGTACTTTCAATTATGATCATTTGTTTTGTGAGCTACATATCGCTAATCTAAGTTTTCAGAGTTAAAAATATTAAACTCTAATAGTTACTCAATTTGAAAATCAAAATAAAAGTCTATTTATTAAAATATGTATTTAAATGCATTAAATTAGAACACTACTAAGAATGGGCCATAATTAGGTTCTTTAATTGCAAATAATTATGTTCATGAATGAGACAAAAAACAGTTGAATGACTAAATTTTAAGTGAAAGAGATGCTGTTGCTTGAAAAATAATTTTAACACTCACAAAACTGGGTAATTTTCAAAGTAAATAATGATACATTATATATTTTATAAAAATTCACATTGGAACTCTTTCACAAATTTATTATCATATATTAGTATCTAGCAATATGTTTAATGAAAATCATGCCTATTGACAATGATTTTCAATTATGTGCTCTAATTTGATTCCTTCATCACTTAAATTTATCATTATATGTATATAGAATGATTATAATTGTTAACAAGGATGGTGAATTTCATTACACAAAATCAAATAATATCAATAATGCTTCTACAGATGTGCTTTTATATTTATTCTTCTTTTTGAGTCAGAGTCTCATTCTGTAGCCCAAGCTAGAGTACAGTGGAGGATCTTGGTTCACTGCAACCTTTGCCTCCTGGGTTCAAGTAATTCTCCTGCCTCAGCCACTGAGTAACTGGGACCACCAAGTAGTAGGTGTGCACCACGACACTCAGCTAATTTTTGTAGTTTTAGTAGTGACAGGGTTTCACCATGCTGGCCAGGCTGGTCTCGAACTTGTGGTCTCAAGTGATTGACCCATGTAGACCTCCCAAAGTTCTGGGATTACAGGTGTGAACCACCACACTTGGACAGATGTGCTATTTTTATATTGTTTGTAATTGTTATTTTTGTTCCAGGCTATTATAATTTGATATTTAGGTATTTAAAAGTAAAGGAAGCCAAAAACAAAAAGCAAAAAGCAAATCAACCATACTACAATTTCTGAAAATTTTTATTTCAATTTTGTTAGGAATACTTCAAATCTTCTTTTCTGAATATTTTGAAATATACAATAAGTTATTGTTATCTGTAGTCACCTTACTGTGCTAAATACCCTGATTTGATCAATACATACTGTGTGCATGTGTTGAAATATCACATGTACCCCATACATATATACTATTATGTATCAGTAAAAAATACAATTTTTTAATTATACACAGAAAGAACAATTATCTGTCACAAACAATGCAAATGTATGGATCTTAACAACTACTTGTTGCATTTTAATGAAAATCTGGTTTAGAGAACGAAACTCAGTTTTATATTCCACTGAATAATTCAAAATTATAATAGTTTATTAAATATATGTGTGTACAAGCATTGTATATGTGTGTGTATATGTGTATATATGTGTACAATATTGGTAGTAATATGAAAACAGATTGATTTTCTTTTTATTAATTTTCGTGGAAAATGATAGAATGTTTCTTTAGTTCCATCTTAAATGTTCACTTTCAAATACTGCCTTTTATAGATACGTTGTTCTATTATATTTTTGGTGATTTGATAAATTTTTTCCTGCAGATTTGAAAACTAAACTCTGTGATTTATAGTGTCTGAGAGATAGCTAAGATTTAGAATAATGTTTCAGAATTTAAATGTGAACTTGCATTTATTTAAAAAACATGAAACTAAAAAGTGCAATTTCTTTCTTTCTGTTTCCACAAAGAACTGTGGCAGAACAAAGTACTTATACTTCTAAGAGTAGTTATAAAAATATTAATGTGGCTGGACACGGTGGCTCACACTTGTAATCCCAGCACTTTGGGAGGCCAAGGGGGGCGGATCACGAGGTCAGGGATTCAAGACCAGCCTTAGCAACGTGGTGAAACCCTGTCTCTACTACAGATACAAAAATTAGCCAAGCGTGGTGGTGGAGGCCTGTAATCCCAGCTACTCAAGAGGCTGAGGCAGGAGAATTGCTTAAACCCATGAGGCAAAGGTTGCAGTGAGTTGAGATCATGCCATTGCACTCCAACCTGGGCGACAGAGTGAGGCTCCTTTTTAAATAAATAAATAAATAAAGTATGAATATGCCAATTTGATGTTGGCATTCCCTTTGTTATTTTTTTCTCCATGCTTTTAAAAAGGAAAGATAAAGTTCACAACTTACAATTTTGGACATGGGGATTTTTGTGGAAGTGCTCTGAAACCGTGATTTTTCATTGCTAAATCCAATACACTTAATAATGTGGAAACATTCTAAGAAATGTGTCAGGTGATTTTGTTGTGTAAACAGCATGGAATGTACTTCCACAAACCTAGACGGTGTTCCTTACGACACACCTTGGCTATATGGTGTAACCTATTGCTCATAGGCTATAAACCTGCACAACCTGCTACTGTATTGAATACTGTCAGTAATTGTAATACAGTGACAAGTATTTGTGTATCTAAGCATATATAAAAGTAAAAAAGGCCCAGTAAAAATACAGCATTATAATCTTATGGGACCACTGTCCTACATGTGCCCATACGTGATATGACTGACACACATAAATGTGATCATTTATTGGTGCAAAACTAGCTGAGTTTGTCTATCTAAACGAATCACTATCTTGGTCTTTGACCACGCAAAGGCATTTATGCTGACTTCCATGCACGTAAAAGAGAAAAATTACTTTGTAACATAATGTAAAATTTAAGTTGGAATGTAATTCTTTATCCTTTATCAGCACTGTCCAATAAAAATTTCTGTAATGATGAAAATGTATGTCTCTGTTGAATACATGAAATATATCAAGTTCAGTTGAAGAATTGATTTTTAAATCTTATTTGCTTTTAATTAATTTAGATTTTATAGCTAAACAGACACATGTGACTAATGCTTACCATATTAGATAATACAACTTTGGAGTTGTTACTCTGACTTTCATTAATTTTTATCTAAAATTTAGAAGAATGTTGTTTAGTATACGATCTTCTTATTAAATTAGCATGGTCAACAATTTGCTTTATAGTAACATAATTTTTACACAATTTAATTGACCTTACAGCAACAGTATAAGCAAGTGAGAAATTCTCCTTTTTTATTTTTATTTATTATTATTATTATTTTAAATTTTTTTCTGGCCCTGTTCCTTTAATCATGAGAATTTCTAACTGAGATATTTCAGTTCATCATTTTCTTGGTGTCTCCAGACTACTGTGACAATGAGCCATAGCAACAGTTAGCTACTCTGTTTCAGGCATTAAATTAGACACTTCTTGTTCAGGCCATTGACGATGACCTGGTCCAAGCTCAGAGAAAAATAACCTTGTTATCTTCTGTATAGAGAATTCTCTGGTTCCAATTGAATATCTGAAATAACTTGGGAATTGTGGGGAAGATGAAGTCTCAAAATTCAGTCGTTAGAGTATGAAAAATTCATCCCACAGTCTGTGGGAAGACAGGTGCAAACATTTGTTGCTCACACGTAAACAGTATGATATAGAGAAAATATTGCAAATATGAGTATTGGTACTCTATTTATTTCAATTACTGCGGAAGGAAATATGTTATATGGCCGTGTGTGACGACCTAACGATGGCTCAAAAAGTTCTTTAGTATAGTTTTGAGTTAAAATATTGGTGCAGGTATAGTGGAAACATAAGGTGCAATTAAAGAGTTGCAATTTTGCACGTCCTGAGAAATAAAGAAATCAGACAGATATAGTGTACAAAGGGGCAATGGCTGTATTAGAAATGAAGGTAAGACTTAAAACTATATTGAAGTGAATGGGGAAAACTGGAGCATAAATAAAATACTGAGAAATTACCGTTAACTCAGTTGCACTTCCTACCAAGGTGGGAAAATTACTGCCAGAACAGCACTTAAGAAAAGATTGAACTTCAAACTTGACCTTTTCATCTTCAAGTGGCTGCAAGACAATTAAGAAGGGGCATAAAATTAAACACAATTATTACTTAGTGTGGATAATTTAATTTTTTTCTTGTTAAATGATTTTGTTTTAAGTGTAAAATGGACTTATCTAAAAATAGAAGAAAATTAGAAGAGGAAAGTAGAATCATGTGTTTAAGGTGGTCATGTTTGTGGAAACGAAACTCAGGCAAAAATACTTCAATTTTAGAAAGTTAAAAGTTATATTTTTTGGTATAATCAGGGCAAGGTTATTTTTAAATAAAGGTTAACATTTCAATTAATTGAAAAATTAAAAAAATGGATAAATAGCTAATTAAATATATATTTACCTTAAAAGCATGGATTTGAATTTGAAAACAGGCAGTTATAGTGAAAAACTGAGTATAAAAATAAAGAGTAAGCAGCAATTATTTAAATGAAAGTAAACCAAGAGCTCAGACAGATTCCAGACATGGAGGATTAATGGTTGGAAATATCACGGAATAAGTAGAAAGACTTATAATATACCAAAAAAGTAATTTTGATACCTTATCACTGGTTGACCCAACTATAATTCTCTTTATTAGCAGATATGTAAAATAATTGAACGGTAGTTATTTTTTGAAGTCAAGTACTCAAAACTCCTTGTATATGTGAACATTAGACAAAGAGTGAGTGGGAAATTCAAAATATGAATTTTGTTCCAAATTCAAGATTCTAAACATTTCCAGGGTTTTGATAATTTAAAGCTCTGTGGAGATGAGCTTGAGAGAAATGAGCAGGGTGTTGAAACTGCCTAGCAATTAGATCTTCAAAGAAAATAGGGTTTGAGCTTGAGAGAAACAAGCAGGGTGTTGAAACTGTGTAGCAATTAGATCTTCAAAGAAAATAGGGTTTGCATAAGGCTACACACATTGTCTCAGGGAGTCTAAAACTGGTGTTCATAATACACTTTAGGAAATGTACAAATAATGTGGAAGGCTGATGCAAAAATGTTGCATGTATATTTTCCTTGGGCAAAACTCCAAAAAGTCTCAGAGGAGTTTTTGATTTAAATGAAGAACCGTAATTTTACGCCACAGCTTGGGTCAACCCCTCAATTTGCCAGAGTGATAAAGATGAGTAGGATAGCCTTCAAATTTAAATGATAACATTGTTATAATAATTACTTTGGTAATAATTTTAGATTGTTCATGCAGTTTTCCAGTGGATTATAAAAAAGATTATTTTCCAGGATATATGATGGTCTTAAATTAACCAGGTGGGAGACGTGGGATCAGTGAACTAGAAAAATAATTGAAAAAACATGCCTATACATTTTTTGCGTATTTTCATGTGACTTGTCATTTTTCGTAGGTCTCTTTTTTCTTTATTTTTGAAAATAAAGTCTTATTGATGTTTTGCTTCTTTATTGAACATTGATAGCTGTCAGAGCAAAAGAAAAAACTGTTTAATTAAATCAATATTTTATATAACTTTCCTGTACTGTATAAATAAGTAATGGAGTTTGTATTTCTGACTACATATTGGGCATTTCTCAGATACAAAATGGTGATAAGGTCGGGATTGGCGGGATTTAGTTTTCCTGTTGTGACCCTTCTGGCTGGAACAGAATCAAGTTAAAAGAGGATGCAGTGTTGAAGCCAGGCAAACCCAGCAGATGGCAATGAAAGTGACCTCCACTGAGGAACAACACACACTGGGGCCTACCATAGGTTTGTGGGGCAGGAGGAGAGAGAGAATCTAAAAAATAATGAATGGATACTAAGATTAATAATTGGATATTGAACAAATCTGTACAACAAACCCCTATGACACAAGTTTACCTATGTAACAAACACATGTAACCCTAAACTTACAATAAAAGTTAAAAAAAAAAAAAAGAAAGTGACCTCTAGTTGCTCTAATTGCTTATTAGCATAAAGACACTCTCACCAGTGCCATGACCATTTCCAAATGCCATGGCAGCACACCGTAGTAATGGCCCAGAAATTACCTTTTATGGTTCCAGAAACTCCCTACCTTTTTTTCAAAGAGTTCTGAATAACTGACCACTTAATTAGCATATCATTAAAAGTGGGTATAAATCCAGCTAGCTAGCAGCCCACAGCACCAACTCTGAGCACACCTCTTATGCGTTAGCCCTGCTCTGCATGAAGCAGCTCTGGTTCAATAAAAGTTGCTTTCTCTCACCACTAACTCACCCTTGAATTATTTCCAGGGAGGAGCCAAGAATATTCCTAGACTAATCTCCAGTCTGGAGGTTACCTGCTCTGCATCAGTGAGATAATACTTACATTTAAAGCAACTTATTATATTTTATAATAATAATATTTAATCTTGTCTGCTTTGTTATAATTAATAACATCCTCATTCTCCTAGTATTATAAGTCCTGTATCTATCTTATTGATTTCTTTTCCTTACTTGTTTTTTTCTTGGCCAAAATGTCCTCAGAACTCTCTCTCCTATTCATGTTTGTTTCATAAATAACTGTGTTTCTACATACCATCTTTGCCTTCCCATTCTCCCTGTTTCAATCAATCCTATGTCCCAGTACAAACTTATTTTGTAAACAAGAAAAGAATCAAGTGGTATAGCTCTTTGATGCCAGTTGATAACTTTGATTGCTACTGAAAATTAATGCCAATTGTTTGAATTTAAAATATTTGATAATTTGGCTCTAACCTAGTCTTTTTAGTTTAGCAATTCCTCTATACATCAGAATTCTAGTCATTATTGTATCATGTTCTAATATATCAACTCCTCTACTTATTTATTTTTTACTTTGTCTTTGGAAGTCTGTGCCACATAGGTTGAATATGATTAACCGCTATGTTATTATAACATACAGTTACAAAATTAAATATTTTCTAATTCTAGAGAGATTGCATGGCCTGGTTTAAGAGAATTGAATGATGTTGCCCTCAGCAAACATGAAAGAACAGATTCCTTTCCCCAGTACCACCAAAGGTGTTGCAATTTGATAATAACAAATCCAGTCAAACCAAAGTAAAACAAAAATTCTGCCTTGGCTAAAGAAAATTTATTAGCAGGGATGGAATTGGCTTGCAGAAGCAGTATAAAGCTCTTTCTTTCAAGAATACTTGATAGATCTTTGCTTTTGAAAACCAGCTTTCATGGCATGCCTTTACTTGTTTTCAAATTGCTGTGATGTTTATATGGTGCTTGTCAACGGTATGTTTTGCCCTTAAGAATGAGAAAATGTACAGATTTTGGAAAGCAGTATGTAACTGCTGCAGTGTCTCTTATTAGTTTCAGAAATGTCAATGCACAATGTAAGACAATATACCATGTATTTAAATAAGGAAGCATGCTGATGAACTGTTAAAAAAATTATATTTTAATGATAGCTTGAAAACTGATTCTTATAAATGTATAAATGTTGTTTGTGTGTTTACTTTCTTCCCACAGATATATGTACAATATACTAATGCACATTAACTGCTTTTGAGTGACATATTTTCTCCGTTTCATGAACACTTTGGATTGTTGAATAGTCTATGTTTTCTTTCCACTATATATTACATACACTAAAATACATAAGCATACATTTTCATAGCAATTATTGCAATTTTAAATAGTTTATTTATATTGAAGGCTGACATACTGACTTCATTATTTCCTAAGAAACTTTTTGTTTTGTTTTGTTTTGTTTTCTGTGCCTTGTAAAGCTGAATGAACTGTATGTTTTCTATTAAAGTTTTAACTCATACTGATGACTATCTTCTAATATCCTGAACAGCAAAAGTTACAAGTACTGAATTCTCATTCCAGCTCCATCACTTACTGGTATTTCGCTTTGAACTAATGACTGAGAACCTGTGCCAAATATTATACCAAATATTTTCCTTTTTCTATATTAAACAATACTAGGACACTTCTGCTCCCATGTTAAACAATACACAAGGCATAAAAATGCTTAGTTGCTTGCTCCAATAAATGCTTTGTCCTGAAAAATATCAATGAACCTTCTAAAGCAGCTTGCTTAATAAAAAATCTAAAAGCATTAAGCTCGACCTTGCATAGAAAAATATTAAGAACTATCCAAGTTTCAGTCATCTGAATTTACAAAGAATCAATATAGTAGGAAAGTATATACACAGGGTCAATATAGTAGGAAAGTAGCTTAAATATAAGTAAATTAAAAGATAATGGAGGTAGCACATTTAACCTACTTATAAATATCAATAACATTAATCAAGTTTGCCAAAATACTTGAAAGAGTCCTGTTTAAGAGTCCTTGTTTTGTGAGATGAGGAAAAAGAGTAGATGTCAGTGTCTGCATTTTTCCGAAAATTTTATATCTGCAATTTCTTTTTACCATGAAAAGGGGATAATCAAGTATATCTTATTGAAGAATTTTATTATATGTTCAGAAGTTAGATATAATTATTTTCTGGATAATGAGACTGCACATAAACAATATTTTTATTTCAAATATTTTTTCTCTTTAAGATAAATATTCAACCAATATTAAGTATCTCTTTCCATGAACTAGTTTTAGGCTCACAGATAAGTAGCAAGTAGCAAATAAGTAGCAGAAAGCTCAAATTTAGGCAAAGCAGTAGAAGAATTGGACTTTGCCCTCACACACAGTAACAAGGCAGTCAAACGTCTTTCTAAAACCACCAAGCTCTTGCCGGTGATGGAACTGCTTTTCTGATCAATTGACTTCTTCAAGTATTGTACTGAGCTCTAACTCTACTTCATTACTTAACTCTTTAATCTGATTTGGGAGTGTGGCATTTTCTTGGGTATTTCAGTGCAATTCCGAAAGAAATTTCTTGCAAAAACTCAATATTTTACACATCACTTACAAATTCCTTTCTAAATGAAAAGTAAACGTTTTGACCCTTAAATGAATGAACGCTTTCCAAGACCAAAAGCCAAGCTTGTGTATTACCCCTGGGCTTAAGATTGAACTAGATTTCTTCTTCACTCCATGTTTAATCTAGAGTCACTTTTGTGAGAATAAGCTAAATTACAAACTTGTTATCCTCTCCATAGTAATTTTTGTTATTTTCCTGGGTAAATTACTGCCAAATCATTATGACTCATTGAAGAGCCCCAAGGTACGCATGGTACAGTATTTCACCAATTATTTCTGGATTTATCCCTGTAACAAAGATCAAAAATTGGAAAATAATACAAATTATTCTGCCTGACCTGACAGGTGTTCATTTAGGAATTCAGAATTTGATTCTGTTACACAAAGAGAAAAGCACAATCTGTATAATTTTTTTTAAGTTGAAAAACTAATGCAATGAAATAAAACTGACTAATATTCATTATTATCAAACTTCTGGAAAGGTGGTTCTACATTAAAAATAAAAATTATTCAAATGTGTAATTCAGAGCTATATAAATCACAGTAGGGTGACTTTTATTTTATTTAGAAACTTACACTGAAGATTTCATCTAAATTCTAAAAGAATTTTGATATATTGATTTTAGAATTAAATAATCTTGGGCATTCCATGATAGAAGTTCTCCCAAAAGCTAAAATCTTCTAATACATAATCTTTGCTACTATACATCATGTGTTATCTTTCTCATTTTAATATTATAAAAGTGTTATCCTGTGTTAGCTTTCCCATTTGGTATTGTAATAGCTACTATAATATAAAAAATATAAAAGTGTACATATTTTCAAGAAATTTCAAGATATTTTTCTATCTTTTGTCCAAATAGAAACAAAAATATTTAATGTTTTTGCATTCCATCCTATATAATTTTCAGGTTTTGGAAGAAAATTTGGGAGAAAAAAACAAGAGATTTTGAAGGATCTTGAAGGCATAAACTATGCTATCAATCAATTTCACATGATCCTAGTATTGTCACTCGGAAGATTTTACAGATCCACATTTTCATAAAATAAGAGTCAATCTAGTCTGAATATAGCCTATTTTGTCTCCGTAAACACACATTTTTAGCAATTGGTGATATTCTTTAAAACATCATTAAGTGGAATGGAAACAAAATGTAAATTTCTGAAGTTGATTTTACCTTGCAGAAATCTCCTGGGCTCAGAATCTTATCCAGTAAGAAGTATCAGATAAGAAGTATAAACCCAGGCAGGGCTTGGGGGCTCACACCTGTAATCCTAGCACTTTGGGGAGGCCAAGGCAGACGGATCACCTGAGGTTGAGACTTTGAGACCTGCCTGACCAACATGGAGAAACCTTGTCTCTACTAAAAATACAAAAAAATTAGCCAGGAGTGGTGGCATGAGCCTGCAATCCCAGCTACTCCAGGAGGCTGAGGCAGGAGAATCACTTGAACCTGGGAGGAGGAGGTTGCAGTGAGCCAAGATCGCACCATTGCACTCCAGCCTGGGCAACAATAGCAAAACTCCATCTTAAAAAAAAAAAAAAAAAAAAAAAAAAGGTCTGTACCTAGAAAGACAAAATATGTTGCCACATTTAAGATATCATTTTTTAAAATATTTTGAGGCATCTACAGATAGAGGTATTTTTGGGTTTTTTTTAAGCTTTTCAGAGACATAGAAATTACTCAGATTACTGTGTAGAAATATGAAAATAAAAATAGATGAATGTTAAATTGGAAACCAAAATATAATTCACTGCATACGTAAAAATCTGTTTTAACATTGTATATTCTGCTTCACAGATGTCCTTTTGAGATTTTAATGCTAATGGAGTTCACATTTCTGCCCACCGTAGCCCACATTTTAGTAACGGAGAGGGATGAAGGAACCTATAGAGCACCAAGAATGGAAGATTATTTGGGGTAACAATGAGAGAGTGCAAGGCTTTAGAGGCAGTGAACATCTAGAAATTAAAAGACAGATGGGGATTGTTTAAGATTTGTAGGTGTCTCTGTTATACGATCTCCTTTAATGTTCAGGAAATAATTAGGCTTCAATATTTGATATGTCTGCTGGGAACAGTGGTTCACATCTCTAATCCCAGCACTTTGGGAGGCTGAGGCAGGCGGATCACTTGAGGTCAGTAGTACGAGACCAACCTGGCCAACAGTGTGAAATCCCATCTCTATTAAAAATACAAAAATTAGCTGGGTGTGGTGGCATACACCTGTAGTCCCAGCTACTCCTGGGACTGAGGCCGGAGAATCTCTTGAACCTTGGTGGCAGAGATTGCAGCGAGCCGAGATAGCGCCACTGCACTCCCACATGGGTGACGGAGTGAGACTCCATCTCAAAAAAATGGATATCTCTTTTTTACTTGGGATTCTGTAAAAGCAACTGTGATCTGGGATTGAACTACATGGACATCATTTCACCCTTTTTTGAAAAATGTTCACCATAAAAAGTGTCCACATTATTGTCTTGTTAAGGCAGTAGTCTGTCCAGAAATAACAGGCCATTCTAGAGCTAAAAGTTTGTCAAGGTGTATTTGAATGTTGAGGTAAATGGGTAAAGTTTTAAGTGTATTATTTGTCTATATCCTGAGATTTTTTTTGTATTAATTTGAGTAACAGCTACTATAATAAATATTCCTACAATTTTAGAATCTTCAAACAGTTAATGTTTGTTATTTCTGTAATAGTCCAATATAGATGTCCCTAGCCAGTTTGTAATCCTATTACATGAATCAAAGCAGGAGATCTTCATTTTATTTGTTTCATCGTCCTTTACAATCTTGGATTCTTCTGCTTCTACCCAGCTAACAGGGCAGGAGGCAGTAGCGAAGGACATCTGCTTTTTTTAAAAAAAAGTCCAACCTAGAAATGACACATTATTTCCATTCATGTTTTAATAATAACTCATCATGTAATCCTACTTGGATATAAGGAATACTAGGATGTATATACTTCTAGTTTTAGGCATTTTTCATCAACAAATGCTCACCATGGCAAGGGTCAGCAATTTGTTGAAGGCAATTGTCTATATCTGAAACAGTGCCATTTTCTACTTTTTATGAGATTTTTAAATGTAAATTTATTATAATGACCTAAGTTCAGTTGTTTTAATACACTTTCATGAAACTAGTATCAGAGTTTTGAAGAAAACATTTGATTTAATTCTTAGCTGTGGACCTAAATAATTTTGAATCTGTTGCACCAAATCACAGTGTCTACTGGGGGTTCCCTTGTACAAGCTCTCCAAGCTCCTGGCAATTTGGCCAGAAGCCCTTCTTCAACCCCATTTTCTGAACTTGTCTACATAGAAACTGTATTTCATTTATTTAATTTTGCCTGTTCTTCAAACCATAATTTAATAAAGTAGAAACGATTTTATTAGAGAGACTTCTAATAACATATTTTATTGAAGTTTAAAATGCCCCATGTTTCAAATGTTCACCAAGATCACCCTCAGGTTGAATGATTCACCAGATGGACTTGCAGCTGTGGCTTATTACAGAGAAGGAATTTATGACAGGATTAGCAAGGGAAAAAGACACGGGACAGGCAGTGTCTGTGGAAATCCATTCACAGGTTTCATTTTGCTTTCTTCTTCCCTCAGTGGGGCAAATTGAGCGTGATCCTTTTTTCGGCAATCAAAAATGCAATAAAATGTGTGCAATGGTTCTTCCTAGGGAACCCAGTAGAGACTCAGCACCTGAGATTTTCTTAAGCTGGTCACAGAAGCACTCTCTATCAGGATGTTCAAAATTACAAATTCTAAGAAGGAAAACAGTTATTTACCATGAATCTCATCATTGGTACAAACAGTCTACACACAGTGATTTACCCTTGATCAGTTAGGTAGCAGATGAAAGGCTAAGTTCCCAGAAGTCAGCCAAAGGCTGATCTCACAAGCAGACTCCTCTGAACATAACATTTTCAGATCTGCTACATCAACTCTTTTCTGCCCAACATCCAAAATGTTAATATATTTTATCTTATTAAAAGGTTCATGATGACCCTCTAAAATTAAGATAATCTGCATAAACTTTAGGGAATTTGAAGTAAAAGAAATCTGTATGTTCTGAGTTCCAAATACATATCAGACTCTTTACTAGGTACTTTAAATATATGAATTCAAAAAGTTAAGAAATGTGTTTATGGCCACATGCCTAATAAAGGCTTAGAAGCTGAAACTGAAAACTTATATTGAACAATTCTGGACTATACTTTTGTGCTTTTTTAAAAAAGTACTTAGAAATGACTCTGTTCTGTGCTGACAATGTAATAGACATTGGTAACATGTGGTTATTGAGCACTTGAAGTATGTCTAGTCCCAATTGAGATGTTCTATAAATGTGTAATACTTGCTTGATTTAGAAGATTTAATGTGGAAATAAAGAATGTAATAGGCCCCACTAAGAATTCTTAATTTTAGATATAATTTGAAATAATATTTTGGCTATTGTGATGGTCAATATTGAGTGTCAACTTGATTGGACTGAAGGATGCAAAGTATTGTTCCTGGGTGTGTCTGTGAGGTTGTTGCCAAGGAGATTAACATTTGAGTCAGTGGACTGGGAGAGGCAGACCCACCCTCAGTCTAGGTGGGCACAATCTAATCAACTGCCATCATGGCTAGGATAAAAGCCGGCAGAGGAACATGGAAGCACTAGACTGGCTTAGTCTTCCGGCCTCCATCTTTCTCCCATACTGGATGCATCCTGCCTCAAACATCGAATTCCAGGTTCTTCAACTTTGGGGACTCTTGGACCTTCAACCACAGACTGAAGGCTTCACTGTTGGCTTTCCTAATTTTGGGGTTTTGCAACTCAGACTGGCTTCCTTGTTCCTCAGTTTGCAGATGGTCTACTGTGGGACTTCACCTTGTGATCCTGTGAGTCAACACTCTACCCCACTTTATACATACATTTTTCCTGTTACTTCTGTCCCTCTAGAGAACCGTGACTAATACAGCTATACTGGTTCAAATAAACTATGTTATTAAAATTAATGTTTATCTGTTTCTTTTTACTTTTTTTCAATATGACTATTATAAAGTTTAAAATTATATCAGTGGCTCACATTACATTTCTTTTGGACAGCACTGGTCTATACAGGACCTTGAGGACCAAAATCCTACATGTGATCTTTAAGGTTCAACCATAAGCAGTCTACACATAGTGTAGACATTGCCTGTCAGGCCTCATGGGAAAAAGTTATCCTCTGCACCCTAAATTTGGTGCACAGCCAGTGCATTTCAGTCTTTGGAGGATGCTGCAGCAAGGGCTCAGGCTCCCATGGCTGGTCATGCTCCTACATATATCATGCAAATATCAGCATTAAAAGTCTAGGCACCTCATTTGGAGGTTTCTAATTGGAGGTAAAGGAGAGGGCTTTACTAAGATACTTGTAAGTCCCCTCTACAAGGATCTCCATATTTAGGGACGTTGACTAACATGGCATGGTACTTTTCTCCTCCTAGCCCTTGCTTTTTTTTCCCCCTTAGTCTCCTAGGTCCATAAATCATCCAGAGCCTTTTGTCCAGGGCTCCTCAGCATTGAGATGACTTCCCTCATCATCTGTAAGTCACCTGACTCTCACCTAATGCTGGGTCTGTTGGGGGAGAAAGGAGCAGGGGGAAGCTGGCACTCCATTTGTGTGTGCCTGTGTGTCATATATATATATATATATATATATATATATATATATACCACTGCAGTTAGTGAATAAAGGCTTGATTGCTACTTTCATGTTGGCACATCATCCTAATTGACCATCCAGACCCCTAACAGCACTAAGAGACCTCAATAACATTGGTCCCCTTCTGTCTTAGTCTGTTTGGGTTGCTAGAGGAAACTGTTATAGACTGGGTGGCTTATAAGCATCAGAAGTTTATTTTTCACAGTTCTGGAAGCTGGGAATTCCAAGATCAAGGTGGCAGTAGATCAAGTATCTGCTGAGGGCCTGCTTTGTGGTTCACACATGGTTGTCTTCTTGCTATGTCTTTACCTGGTGAAGGTTGTGTGATAGCTCTTTGGGGTTTCCTTTATAAAGACACTAATCCCACTCATGAAGGCTGCTCTCATGACCTAATCAGCTCCCCAAGTCCCCACTTTTTAGTACTATCGTCTTAGGGGTTGGATTTCAATATATGCATTTTGGGGAGACACAAACATTCAGACCATAGTACCTTCCTTGTGGCAACTATAATTTGTTTTCTTTTATATATAAAACATTGGAACTGGGAAAGTTGAGTTGAAACTCTCTTCCTCTGGGCTTCTATATCACAATTCTGCACATCAGTATTTAGGTCAATTCATACTATTAATGTGTTTTGATTTCCTACCCTGTCACCAATATTAAAGCCACTTAAAGATAGCAGCTACATCTGATTTGATTTTTCCATCATGACACAAAGAATATTCATTTTAAATAGAAAAGTTCTCAAATAATTGTTAATTAAATGAAGAAATAAACTTGTCTAAAGTAATACAGATGGTAAGTGGTAGATAGATATTTCACATGCTGGTTTTCTGATATCATGTTCAGGGCTTTTGCTGCTAAGATGGCCATCTAAATTTTGGATTTATGGTGTGTGAAGCATCAGGAAAAAACAGATAAGAACGTGTAATTCTAAGTGATAAAATTTTTAAATATCCGTATTATTTTTCTACTTTTGCTGTAACAAATTACCATAAATCTAGTGAAATAAAAATGTGCAAATTTGTGATCATACAGTCCTGTAGGTCAGAAATTCAACAGAAGTCTCACTAGGCTAAAATCAAGGTGTTGGCATGGCTGTGTTTTTTCCTAAAGACCCCATGTGAGAACCTGTTTACTTACTTTTTCCCCCAGCTTTCAGAGATTACCTATATTCTTAGGATGATGGTGCCCTTCTTCCATTTTGCAATGATGTTTCACTTCTCTGACTGTTGTTTTTCATCACATGCCCTTCCCTCTGATACAACTGAGAAGGTTACCCACTTCTAAGGACCAATCTGATAATGTTAGTCCACTTTCTTAACCTACGTTAACCTCCCCTCCTTATCCTTAATCACCTAAATGTCTTTTGCCATTTACAATAACATACTAACAGTTCAAGGAATTAGGATGTGCATATCTTTGGGGGGGCATTATGTTGCCTACCACAATACCTAAATCAGTAGTTCTCAAAATAAATTTGTTAATGTCCAAATTAATATTTCTCAAGATGTAGTACCCAGACCACCTTGGTTTACACCACCTTGGAACTTAACGAAACAGGAAATCTGAAAGTGGGTTCCCCAAAACTACTAGTTTACAAGTCGTCCAGGTGTTTCTCATGAATAATAAAGTTTGAGAACTTTCTGAAACTATTCTTACACATAGCAAGCTTCTAGGAAGCAGCTCCATCTGGGTTTATGAAAATCCAATTACCCTTCAATGGGAAGCACTACAGCTAGGCAGCAATTCTAGGAATCAGAGAAGGTCAATGCACAAGTGCTTATTAAGGCTGAATGCCTAAACAACCCTGTTATCATTAAATTTTCTGAGACATTTGAAAGCAATTTAAAAAGTCACCATCTTCAATAGCAGCTTAGAGAGTTCTTGTGGGTAGGCCTTCAAAGAAAAGAGAGATATAAATAACATATTTCATAAATTGCATTTCGAATCTAGTTCAAAATGATTTTCTAAAGTCACTGGGCTCAGAAATTATCAGTTTGAAGAAGTCATTTTTCCTTTTAATTCAGCTTCATTTTCCACCCTATAATTAAGTCCTTAAATATTTATTAACATCCACACTAATACTAGCCATAAGTAAATGGTGTCTAGTGGATAGAAAGAAGTATGTGACACAGTAACTGCCATTGAACAATTGAAAATATCAAGTAGAAAATGTGACTAATACACAATAAATCCATTAACTAATAATATTGTACAATATAAAATTATGTATGCCTTAGAAAAAAATGTTCACTTAGAAATATAATTAAAGTGGTTGTTATAACCTGAGCAGGTCTCAGAAGTATTTCCAGAATTCAATAATACTTGTATTTTTTGTTAGATATATGCTCAATTTAAAAAGGTAAATAGTTCAAGATAATCTAGCTGATGTGTTAGATTTAGAACTCAATCAACTGACATCTTTAGTTTTTCATCTACTGTCGTGATTTTTTAGATAAGTTTTGCAGGCCTACTTTTCCATAGAAAATCAACCCCTCACAGATAGGAGTTGGCCTGGTGTTATCAGCTTAGCCTTGGAGTTACTAGCGTCTGGTTTGCTTCTAACGGCTGGGCCATCATAGTCTCCTGTTGAACATAAACCATTTCATAAAACACTAATATCAAACAAGGCAACTCTCTGACTGCACTGGATCAAGACAAAAACAGAAGTGCTTTATAATCATGTTTGAATACAGGGAGAAGAGCAATATCTAATACAAACGACAACATCGACCAACCATCTTCCTATGCTCTATGGCTCTGAGTGGCATAATTTATAGAGTCTAAATTATTTTCATTTAGAAAAAGGGAAATAGTTTTACTTTGAATAAATTTAAAATTTCCTTAACTACATATTCCTTAACATATGATATCTTTGTGAGGCAAAAATCTAAAATACCCTACTGAATTGTTACTGGTTATTTGGAGCCAAAACAGAGTTAGTCATAAAATGACAGTGTTTTCAAAGACTGTATTTCATAGTCATTATTTTATGAATAAGGCCTCTATGAAACAGCTCTTTAATCAATAGGTGGCATGGTCAGGTCACAGTCTAAAGACCATTTCTCAACTCAGTTGAAGCATGGCAATGTGAACCCATTGCTATGCTCAACACAAGTTTTAATATGCAGCACATTTTGTTACACTGTCAAAGTAGATTTATGTTAAAATGTGCACACTCATTTCTTTAACAATTACTTATTAAAATATTGCAAATACAAAATATTTAAATAATGTTTTCCCATGTGTATGTATATATGTATATATGTAAATATTTATGTGCATACACACATATTTAACATCATTTTACAAATCTATCTATTCTGCCTTTTAATACTGCAGAGAAATTTCCCAACTTAGTTATGAAGATAACTTAATCAGGTAATGTACAATAAGCACAGATGGCTTTTGAGACCATTTCGAATTTGGATCATTTATTTTGCTCAGTGATTTAAATGATTTTCCTTAGTTAATTGAATATAACTGAGGTAACACATTTTTACATCTTTATTAAAGTATTTTGATGCATTTTCTTGACACAAGATTGTTTTTCTTATACGATTTAAATAAATACAACTACCTATCAATCTATCCGCATGCATGCATATATATACATATATAACCATGTTCATATATTTGTATAAATTTATAGACCTGTGCATAACATTCAACTTATAGTTCCTGTTGTGTAATGTTTCCATGAGCATAAATCATTTCCTTATTTATTCAATCCTAAAATGTTTTTCAGTGTTGTATATAAAATTCACAGATAATTGAACACAATAGCTCTCTCTTATTAGTAGTACTTGTCTATTGCTTTGTCTATATATAATTCCTCTGTGTTGCTTTGTCTATATATAATTCCTCTCTATTGAACAGTGGATCTCACCTTTGAGAGAACATTTCTCTCAATTTTATGCCAATAATATATTCCAGGAATTGGCTACCAATTTTATTATCTTGTTCACTTCATCCTGTTTATCCTCTGCTCTCTAGTGATAAAAGGGCAAACATGTGAGTCTAATATATTCTTTTCTTTTTTCTTTTTTCTTTTTTCTTTTTGAGACGGAGTCTCACTCTGCTCACTCCGACTGAGGTGCAGTGGCACAATCTTGGTTCACTACAACCTCCACCTTCTGTATTCAAGCAAGTCTACCGACTCAGCCTCCCCAGTAGCTGGAACTATAGGCACATGCTACCACGCCCGGCTAATTTTTTGTACTTTCAGTAGAGGTGGGGTTTCATCATGTTTTGATCTCCTGAACTCGTGATCCACCCGCCTTGGCCTACCAAAGTTCTGGGATTACAGGCGTGAGCCACCTCACCCGACCAAGTCTAATATATTCTGATTGTTACGGTGATGAACAAAGTTGAGAAAAGTAATCTGGGAAAATTAACCTGACATACTGAGAGGAATGAAAAGAAACAATGCAGACAAAATTCTGGATTACAGAGTAACATATAGCTCCCAATACACCAAAAGTGAGGTTGTACTGCTGCCATTTCTACAGTTCAGTTACAGAGGCAACTGTCTCCTTTATTCTTAAGCTATATTGAGCCAGTTTTCTATCACAAGTAATTTTTGGGAAGAATTGATTTAAATTTCAAAGTCATCTATTAATTTTGAGGGGATTTAAATTGAAGCATATTAAGGAGACTATACCATATGGAGAGTACTCTTCTAGGCATAACAGCACATAATTTTCATGCAAATTCCTCAGCATATCTGTATGATTGTGTGTGTTTGCATGTACAGGTGTACACACATTTATTTTTCATGGTTCGTAACAGGCAGGTACACATAAAATAGGCAGGAAGGCATAATAAATTTAGGGCTAAAAGACAGACTTTGCAAACAGGCTGTAGGGATTCAAAGAGGTGGCACAAATTAATGAAAACACAGTAAGCCTGCATATCATACTGCACAGCAGGGACAAGGCAGTGACCAGAACATTCTGACTCTCAGAAGTCTTTGAGGTTGGCTAGCTAATAATATGTCCTAATAAGTGATTTAGATAGTGGAATGCTTATTGTTTGATTTCTATAACCTGAAAATCTCTAGATCTGATGAACAGAAGTCTGACTTGAATCATCACAATAGTTAAAACAGCTCCACAGTTACAGACTTGAGCTAGTTCACAGCTCAAGAGTACCTTGGATTAAGGATATACTCAGGCCCCTTGAGGAGGGCTCCTGCTATACAGCCAAAAGCTTATCTCTGTGTATCTCCCAAGCCTTCTACAAAGGGTTATATGACCATTTATTTACCAGGGTGACTAAGCATTTGAGAAAAGGAAATGATCAGCATTTCGGGGTATTACTGGATTTATTACTTTGAATCAATAATTCCTGGAGACCCCAAACACAGCTGAGGTCCATAGTCATACTAGGGGCTTTTACAGGTTATGATATAAATGCAATTTTGGCTTGAGCCATTCTCACAGTGGACCCAATGGACTGAATTTTCTCTCTGAGTAGATCCTCGGTACAGAATGCTGATAGAAGTAGACTTATTCAGTAACATGCAGAATGGCCACATGGACTCCCTGACCTGTAAAGTGGGAAACTTGGTGTTGGAGTAAGTCAAATAGAACCACCAAAACTATCTCTCAAGTATAATAATGTTATAATAAAATAGATACCACATAGTACATTACTGGAGGAATTGCAGGGATTAGTGCCACCATTAGAAACTTGAAAGATGCAGGGGTAATGAATACTACTACATAGCCTTTCAACTTATAATTTGGTCTGTGCAGAAAACAGATGAATTTTAGATATTAGCAGTGCACTATTGTAAACTTAATTGGGTCTTTATTCTAATTGCAATAGCTTTTTCAGCTGTGATTTCATTGCCAGAACAAATGAACACATCCAGTGGGACCTGGTATATGGCTATTAATCTGGAGAACATATTTTTTTTTTTCTCAATACTTACTACTTAAAGATTATCAGTTGGGAGGCTAAGGCGGGTGGATCATCTGAAGTCAGGAGTTCAAGACCAGTCTGACCAATATGGTGAAAATCATCTCTACCAAAAATATAAAAATTATCTGGGCATGGTGGCATATGCCTGTAGTCCCAGGTACTCAGGAGGCTGAGACAGGAGAATTGCTTGAACCTGGGAGGTGGAGGTTGCGATGAGCAGAGATAGTGCCAGCCTTGGCAACAGAAAGAGACTCCATCTCAAAAATACATAAATAAATGAATAAAAATAAAGATTATCAAAACTCATTTCCTTTAAGCAGCCAGGGCCAACAATACCACTTCTCTGACCCCTCAGGACTATTTTAACTTTCCAACCTTGTTTCTCTATTCTAAAGGACATCGTGCTGCTCCATTGGTTTGATGATAACATGTTGTCTTGATATGGTGAGCAGAAAGTAGCACATATTCTAAAATCCTTTGTAAGACTCGTGTACTCCAGAGAACGGGAAATAAATCCCACAGAAGTTTAGGGGATTGTTACCTACGTGAAATCTTTCAGGGTCCCATTGTCCAGGACATGAAGATACATCTTTCAGTGCGGAAAGATAGGTTTTTGCATCTGGCACCTCCTACCACTAGAAAAAAAGACACAACGCTTATGGACACTTTTGCATATTGGTAGCTCCATATACCCCATTTTAGTGACCCATTTATCAAGTTACTTTCAAAGTTGCTAGTTTTGAACAGGACACCAAACAATAAAAATCTCTGCAAAAGACACTATGTTCCACAAAAGCTTCCTGCCACTTAGCCACATGGCCCAGAATATTCCATTTTTCATGAATTGTCTTTGGCAGAACAAGGATGCTGCTTAGAGCATTGGGTTTGTTCTTAGAAGTGTATAGTAAAGTGGTGCCTAAACCAGCTTCTGGCTTTCTATAAGGGCCTAGGAAAGACAGCACACTTGACCACACAGCATGCGATTACCATGCAACCTGAGCTTCCTATAATGAGTCAGGTGTTCTATGACCTTCCAAACTTTAAAGGTGGATGTGCACAGCAATACTCCCTCATTGAATGGAAGTGATACAAACAAGGTTGGGCTTGGGGAAGTCCTAAAGTTATGAGTAGGTTACATAACCTAGCTGGCCGATCTCAGTGCAGTTCAGTTGACTATTGAGGGCTAAATCTCCATGGCTCTTTCATATTTCTACATGGTCTCTAAATAAAGACAATAACTAGTTTTGTTCCACTCAATCTTTTAAAGAATGTTTGTGTAGCAAACAGCCTTAGAAGATATGGTGTCTCCCTATGGAGAAACTTAAAGGCCTAAGTGCAATCCAAAAGAGTAGATAATGTCTTTCTCCAGAGCAAAGAGCAGGCAGACTTACTGGCCATTATAAAGGATTTAGGTTTTCCAAACTTAGGATTTCTCAACTATAATACAACCTGTAACACGTACAGGCGTAATGTAGCCCCCTCTGAATTACTCTGCGATAATTGGGGCTCAGGTAACAAGATACAGAAACGGATACTCTGGCTTCTGTTATCTGTGTGAGTAATAACTCTTCATCCTGGTCTAGTCATTTCATGTATCTCTCTCTCTAGCATCCATTAAATAGTGTAATAATAACTTGGTAGTTTGCAAGTAGAGTAATACTTTAGATTTTTTTTTTTTTTTTTTTTGAGGCAGTTTTGCTTTTGTCGACCAGGCAGGAAGGCAATGGTGTGATCTTGGTTCATCACAACCTCCGCCTCCCGGGTTCAAGTGATTCTCCTGCCTCAGCCTCCTGAGTGGCTGAGATTACAGGTGTCTGCCACCACACCCGACTAATTTTTGTGTTTTTAGTAGAGACGGGATTTCTCCATGTTGTTCAGGCTGATCTTGAACTCCCGACCTCAGGTAATCCACCTGCCGTGGCCTCCCAAAGTGCTGGTATTACAGGCGTGAGCCACCACGCCCGGCCATATTTTAGATTCTTTATAGTTATTGAAAGTTTCAGAAATGAGGACAAAGTGCTGATAGGTATATGGTTTTCTGGAAGAGAAAGAATGTGGTCCTTGTGAGATGTTGTGGGGAATGTTAAAATTCTCATCCAGAACTGTTAGCAAATGCTCTCATCCAAATGGTGAGTGGGAGGGGGTGCTAAAGATCCTTCACTCCCCTACCTATTAATGAATGTTTACAGAATAAACGGTGAGAGTTAGAATTAAAACAAGCTGCCCCAGTGGTGCTTTGACTCTCCTTGAGACAGGAGGAGGGAGGTGTGTTATGATGACAACAGGGCAGCAAGTCCTTGCAGGCCTGGCCTAAGCCAACATGCCTGTAGTTAGCAAGTCAGGAAGTTCCCAAGGTTAGCAACAAGGATGTAGAACTCTAGGTGGATGTAAAACATTACAGGTGTGTCTGGTTGAGCAGTGCAGGTAGCTGTTCAAAACTAAAATGAAATGCAATACCTGGCTTATTAACAGAGAGCAGTTCTCTCCTTCCATACTCCCATCCTTTCCTCCCACTCCACCTTGATATCTGCTACTTTAAGGAGAAAGATCATTAGGGGTAAGGCTCAGGTTGACAGTTATTGAAATGTTTTCAGTTACACTAGCTATAATGATACCATGCCATGCAGAAGCATGTTTTTACTATTGTTTTTATTTGGAAGTTATTTGTCGATAATGGTGTATACATGGATGTCAAGTTAGGTTTGTTATGTGTCAGTATAGCTCAGCTGGAATATTTTTTCCAAAATTCTCTTTCTCATGTGCTGCTTGCCTGGGATTGTCATGAGAGAAATCTGTGCAATATTTGGAAGGTGAAAAATGAAACAGCCACCATGTTTATAGTGGGAAGTCAGTACAGGGCTAGACACTCTTGGAGCTCATGCAGGTTGTTATCTATCAACTGGCTCACGTTGTTGGTCTGTGGTAGCAGGTCCTCCAGCTTCTTCTGGGTCACTGTCTCCTGCTCCTTTGACTACTGGGACAGTTGAAAACGCACCATCTTCTCCTACAGGCTACTCATATATAGAAATTGGAAGCTTAGATATGGCAAGAGACTAACTTGGTTTCAACTTATTTTTGTTGGTTCTAGCTTGTCTTCATGGACTCCAGTTTTTCCTGAGTCTTCTCTGCCTTTTGATCATCTTCCTTCCTAACTGCCTGCACTCCTGATGCAGGTGCTTCCCAGTGCTGTACCAGACTCTGACTCAACAGAATTAATAAACTCCCTAACTACCACAATTATGTAAGATCAAAGCCACATAATAATTCTTTTATTTGACATCACTTCTGGTGGTTCTGATTCTCCGATAAAATCACGTCTGATACAAATGGAGCCCCAGACGCAGTCCATGACTAAGATCTACCGTGGACCCCTGGACCAGCCTGCTAGCCCATGCTCCAATGTTAATGACATCGAAGGCACCCCTCCCAAGGAAATTTCAACTGCACGACCCCTACTACACCCCAATTCAGCAGGAAGTAGTTAGAGTGGTTGTCGGCCAACCTTCCCAACAGCACTTGGGTTTTCCTGTTGAGAGGGAGCACTGAGAGACAGGACTAGCTGGATTTCCTAGGCCAACTAAAAATCCCCAAGCCTAGCTGGGAAGGTGACCGCTCTCATCTTTAAACACGGGGCTTACAAATTAGCTCACACCCTGCCAGTCAGAGAACTCACTAAAATGCTAATTAGGCAAAAACAGGAGGTAAAGAAATAACCAATCATCTATTGCCTGAGAGCACAGCAGGAGGGACAAGGATCAGGATAGAAACTCAGGCATTCAAGCCAGCAATGGCTACCCTCTTTGGGTCCCCTCCCTTTGTGTGGGAGCTCTGTTTTCACTCTATTTCACTCTATTAAACCTTGTAACTGCAAAAAATAAAATAAAATATGTGATACTCAGGAGATACATTTTATTACTTGATAAATACATTAAGAAGCCTCTTAGTAAGCTAGAAATGGAAAAGGACTTTCTTAATTTGCTGAAGAGTGTCTCCATATTACCTCCACTATACATCGTATTTAACAATGAAAAGTTGAAAATGTTCATTGCGAGATCAAAAATAAAACAAGCATGCTTACTATTACCAGCTCTATTAATCATATTATTGGAAATCCTCTCTGGTACAATAAAAAAGAAAATTTAAATTTTAAGAATTGCATTGGGAGTTATACCTGATGTAAATGATGAGTTGATGGGTGCTGACGAGTTGATGGGTGCAGCACACCAACACGGCACAAGTATACATATGTAACAAGCCTGCATGTTATGCACATGTACCCTAGAACTTAAAGTATAATAATAATAATAAAAAAGAAAAGGTGCAGCTAATACCCCTGACTTCTGTGATGTTTGTACCTAAGATGGATAAGATGAGAGGTATGTCTGCCACCTCTTACACCTCAAGAATTGAAAAAGATGAAAACTGATTCTTTTGAGATGACTTAATGTTTACATAGAAAATCTGAGATAATCTAGAGAGAAACTATTTTAGTTTAAAAGATAAATTTGTCAGGGAACTATATACAGAAACAATTAAAATACAATTATATTTTTATATGTTGAAAATGAAAATTAAAAAGTAAAATTTAAAGACTGTTAGCATTTATAGTAGTTTGAGAAAACTTCAATTACCTGGGAATAAGACTGATGAAAAATGTGCAAAATTTCTACCTTAAGTGAATACAAGGATTTTGTGATATTTATGTATGGCAATGCATTAGTTTGCTTGTGCTGATATGATAAAATCCCACAGACTGAGCGGCTTAAACAATGAAATCTTTATTGTCTCACAGTTGTGGAGGCTAGAAGTTTAAGTTCAAGATTCATGGCTGGTTTTTGGTGAGGCTTCTCTTTCTGGCATGTAGATAACCACCCTCTCATTGTGCATCACATAGTCTGTCCTCTGCTTTTCTAGAGAAAGAGAAAGAGAGAGAGAGGCCGAGAGAGAGAGAGAGAGAGAGAGAGAGAGAGAGAGAGAGAGATCTATCTGGTGTCTCTTCTTATAAGGCCACAAATACTATCTAACTAAGGCCCCACCTCAAAGACCTCATTTAACCTTAACTACCTCACTAAAGGCCCCACCTTTAAATACAGTGACATTGAGGGTTAGGGCTTTAACATACAAATTTGAGGAAGGCTGTGGAAGAGTTCAGTTTATAACAGTGAGTGTTCATTCCTACACTATTCATAGTAGCCAAAAACATGAGATAACATAAAAAATCAGTAGTAAAATGAATACTTATATTGTGATTATTTTCTTAATATAGACTATGGGATACTATATGGCAATAAGAAAGTAAGAAGTTTTGCTACATATAATGCATGCGTGAATGAATGCTACAAGCCTCCTGTTAAAGAAGCCAGACACTAAATAGTAAATTTACATGTATGATTTCTTTTATATCACGTTCATAAACAGACAAACATACTCTAATATGATGATAGAAGTCAGTATATCAATAAACTTTGTAGGAGACACGGTAACTAAAATGAAATGAGACTACTGGGTATTACTGATGTTCTACTTCTTCATCTGTACTGTGATTACACAGGTGTGCTCACTAGGTAAACATTCATTTAGTTACACTCATGAGTTATTTATTTTTTTATACCCATATTTGAAATGTATTTCAACAAAAAAGTCACTTTAAAATGAACAGGCTGGGCGTGGTGGCTCATGCCTTTAGTCCCAGCACTTTGGGAGGCTGAGGCAGGTGGATCACCTGCGGTCAGGAGTACAAGACTAGCCTGGACTACATGATGAAACCCCATCTCTATGAAAAATACAAAAAATTAGCTGGGCACCGTGGTGCTTGTAATTCCAACTACAAGGAGAGTTGACACAGGAGAATTGCTTGAGACAGAGGTTGCAGTGAGCCAAGATTGTGCCATTGCACTCCAGCCTGGGTGACACAGTGAGACTCTGTCTAAATAAATAAATAAATAAATAAATAAATAAATAAATAAATAACAGTAAAAATTAGGGAAATATCACTCACTTGAAAGCACCTAGTTCTGTTGTCATTGAAATTCTGGTTTCAATTGAGTCAAGTTAATAATAAAATAAAATCACTGCATGAAATTTAAAATATTAAGGAGCACCAAATTGAAAATAAAATAGAACTAAACATCAACAAGAAAAATTTTAGTGTACCATCCACTACTTTCTCTTTCAGGGGACACTTCTCAATACATTACCCTGGCATATGCACTTTCTTACAACTTTACAAAAAAAAAAAAAAAAAAAGTTCACTGTCTCCAAACTATACTGCTGTATTCTGTTCCCCAAGAGATGCTTCACATTTTTATGTCATCTTTTTTTTTATTATTATTGAAGGTAGTCTTTCTCTCTATCTGTGTTTTAATGAAGTTATCTAATCTTCAAAACTCAGATACATAGCTTCATTCTCTCTGAAGCCTTCTGTCATCATCTCATCCAGAAGAGAACACTCACAGATCTCTGTAATGCTTACTGGAATGAGCTTGGTAGTACAAGTGTTTTTAATTTGTCTAGTATATATCATTTTACTATATATAAAACAAAAATGTTATATGTTGTTGAAGTCACTGTTGTTATTTACTATCGTGGCTACATAGTAATAATTGGAATAAAAATCGCTTTTCTATTTAAGTTGTTAAGATGAATTAGTTACATTTTGAACATACAATAACTTTATAATTGAAACAGAAAATCCCTCAGGCAATGTCACAGAAAGTAGATACGTTTTAATTGAATGGTTCCATGTGTTGACAACTTTATAATATGTAACAGCTACTTATGAATGGTCTAGGGGACCTTAGATCTCTGAGAAGAAAGGTGGTCAAAAGGATAAAAAATTAGAAATGAGAAAATACTGAGTGTAACTTGGCCACATAGATGTACATTTATTTCTGGAGCTTGCTCTGTTTTTGCTTAATGTTGAGATCAGGTAGTTCTGAGTTTTCTGCCTTGTACATATGTCAAAAATAATGAAGTCAAATTTGCTTCTTGAGTCTTTTAAAGCATGTGCTAAATTTATTTTATTAGCTCACATACACTGTAAGATAGATCCAACGAAGTTTATGTAATGTTACATTAGTACACAAAATTGTCTAGTTCTACAGACTGGTTATGCTAATATATGAAAGAAATCAGCTTTTTAAAATAGCATGCCTAAGTTAAATGAATAAAGAGAATGGTTTTGTGATCTTTCCTTACCAAGTGAGAAGAAATAGGATATTTACTTACTTCCAAGTACATGAACACCAAATATATTTTTAAAAAAGTGTTTCATAAATGGATCAGAGAAAGAATCTAATGCTCTTAATAAATACTTTCAACTAATGAGGAAATTTCAAAACTGTTCAGTAATTTGTGCTCTGGGCTTCTCATGTGATGAAAGCTGAGTATTCTGGAAAGTAGAACACTGGAACTCTGACATTCCACCCTCAAACTCTAAATAAAGCTCCTAAATGATAAATTGACATAATATTTCTTATGAAAGAAATATCAACTATTTTTTTAAAGTCATTTGGAGTTTAAAAAAAAAAAGCATGCTCCTTTCTCTAATTTGTAATTTCTCATAAACTTTACAAAATTTGAAAAGTTATTTTATTTAATGTAATAAACAACTTCCTGCACACTCCATTTTCATCTTTATTGCCCATAACAATAGTAATGCAATATTGAGATGGACAATTTTTAGACCGATAAATATGGATAATACGGATTTTTTGCCAGGCACAGTGACTAACACTTGTAATCCCAGATCTTTGGGAAGTCGAGTCGAGAGGATCACTGAGGCCAGAAGGAGTTCAAGAACAGCCTGGGCAACATAGTGAAACCCTGTCTCTTCAGAAACATTTAAAACTTAGCCTGGTGTGGTGACTTGTGCCTGTAGTCCCAGCTACTCAGAAGACTGAGGCAGGAGGATTGCTTGAGCCCAAGAGTTCGAGGCTGCCGTGAGCTATGATCGCCACACTGTATTTTAGCCCAGGTGACAGGGTGAGACTCCTTCTCTAAAAAATAAAAATTTATATAAATAAATACATTTAGATTATTTAAAACTGGTAGGGACAGTTTTCTATCAGTGGAATCATTTTACTATGCACATTCTATGTGTTTTGTCTAATAAGGCTGGCTACTTTTGTGCTCACAGAGTTGTATGTACAGACACGTGTGAAATAAAACAAAACAATTCAATAATTTAATTTGTGTAGACTTTTTTATTATTATACTTTAAGTTTTGTGTAGACATTTAGACATCAAATTTTATTTAAAGTTAGAGAAAACTTAGAGAAACAGCCGAGGAAGTGCATGTGTACTTATCAAGGAAAACTTCATTTAAATTCCAACTAAAGAAGAACCTAATTACCATTTAACAAGCTCTAAACAAAACTCATAAAATAAAATATAGTTGAATAGAAGAGATAAGGAAAGGCAGGGTGTTATCTATGAATTTAACTTATGAACATAATGTTACCAGCAGGTTTTTGTTCTTAGAGTTCCCAAGATGGTGGCAGGCCACTCCCAGGATGAGTCGGGCCACTCCCAAGATGGCGGGAAGTCTTCTGTTCTCCGACCTGGGTTCTTGGCCTCACAGATTCCAAGGAATGGAACCTTGGGCCCTGCGGTGAATGTTATACCTCTGTTAGAAACCATGGGTTATGGAAGAGAACCATAGAACCCAGAGAGTAGTGTTCAGTTCGATTGGGACGAACCTGGGCACTTAGCCACACAGGAACCATGGCAAGCCTCTAGCCTGATGGGGAGTGGCAATAAGTGCCTCACTGGATCAGAAGCCTAGTGGACACCCTGCTGGATCCAGCGGGATGGACATCAGCGGCTGGTCTGCAAAGGTGGCGATCAGCAGTAGTGGATGGTGAGTGAACGCTCAGCTCAAGCTGGAACAAACACGGACCAGAAGAGTGTGCAGTTGCAAGATTTAATAGAGTGAAAACAGAGCCTCCCTACAGTGGAGCGGGGGGACCCAAAAGGGGTTACTGCTATCCGATCGAATGCTAGGTTTATATGCCAATCATATTCCCTCCCCCTGTGCTCTTAGGTGATAGATGATTTGATTATTTCTTTACCCCCTGCTTTTAGCCTAATTGGTATTTTAGTGAGCTTTCTTTACTACCTGATTGGTTGGGTGTGAGCTGAGTTACAATCCCCATGTTTAAAGGTGGGTGCAGTCACCTTCCCCAGCTAGGCTTAGGAATTCCTAGTTGGCCTAGGAAATCCAGGTAGTCCTGTCTCTCAATAGTGTAACCTTTGATAAAGAGGTGGACAATATTTTTAAAGACCTACTATAGTGTACAACTTTAATGGGTTTGTTGACGAAAAGACTCAAAATCTGTAAAATATTTTAAGAGATTTATTCTGAGCAAAATATGAGTGACCACGTCCCATGACACAGCCCTCAGGAGGTCCTGAGAACATGTGCCCACAGTGGTCAGGGTACAGCTTAGTTTTATCTGTTTTAGGGAGGCATGAGACATCAATCAAATACATTTAAGCAGTACATTGGTTTGGTTCAGAAAGGAGGCACAGCTCAAAGACTGCTAGGCTATAGGTAAATTTAAACATTTTCTGGTTGACAAATGGCTGAGTTTATCTAAAGACCTGGGATTGATAGAAAGTAATGTTCAGGTTAAAGATAAAGGATTGTGGAGACCAAGTTTTACTGTGCAGAAGAAGCTAAATAGCAGATTTCAGAGAGAGCATGTTGTAAATTGTTTCTTATTGGACTTAAAAGGGTGCCTGGCTGTTAATTGATTATCTCTTGGATCTGGAAAGAAAGGAAAGAAAACAAAGGGGGAAAGGGATTCTCTGTAGAATGTGGACTTCTTCCCCTCAAGAGACTTTGTGGGGAAATTTCAAGGTTTGTCAAGGAAGTATATTTTGGGTTTTTTTTTTTCTTGTCTCATAATATTATGCCAGAGTCAGATTGAAAAGTAATTCACAATATATAGGGTCAAATAAAACCCATCTGATGAGAATTTATGGTTTGTAGGGCATGGCTTCCTAGACCCTTTAGGTAAGAATTTGGGTAAGATAAAAAATCAGAGCTTTGTCCTCAGGTTATTCACACACAGGGACTATCAGAAAGTTGGAAGAGAAATTTATGGGTGTGGGAGCAGGACGAAGACCCCCCTTTTTTTTTTTTTTTTTTTTTTTTCTCTGACTCAGCCTCTTAATTGGGAGAGATGAGTTCTGGAGGCAAGCATATATGGCAGCTCCAGAGTACAGATGAAGAAAAATAAAGGTTGGCTGGGGAGGGGGGGGTCGGGGGAGGGGAAGGGGAGGGATGGGGGCGGGGGGAGGAGAGGAAGAAGGAAAAGACCTATGAGTTGACAAATTTGTCTTTAACCTTACTTCTCATCTAAGTGATTAACTCACCAAGAAGCAGGAATAAATTGACATTTACATAGTAGAAATGGCACTGGGTGCCTAAGTATATTTACACACCAAAATGTCCTCAGGTTATAGCTGTCATTGTCTCAGTTCCCTCTATGAGACCCTCAGGGAATTGAATAATAAAACTAAATACCGTCAATGCACTACCCTTCAAACAAATAGAGTCTGGAGACAATCAAGGGAGGAAATAGATTCTACCTGCAAGGATAAAAGGGCCCATAATTACCTGTAGAGTAAGATAGCTTTAATGAGATTTGGGGTAATGATACATTAACACAAACAGGTGTCTAGTTCTATAGACTGGTAATTAAGTCAACTTTTAAAATTAGCATAATTTGCTGGGCATGGTGGCTCACAACTGTAATCCCAGCACTTTGGGAGGCCAAGGTGGGCGGATCACCTGAGATCAGCAGTTCTAGACCAGCCAGGCCAACGTGGTGAAACTCGTCTCTTCTAAAAATACAAAAATTAGCTAGGAGTGGTGGCGAGCACTTGTTATCCCAGCTGATCAGGAGGCTGAAGCAGGAGAATCACTTGAACCCAGAAGGCAGAGTTTGCAGTGGGCCAAGATCCTGCTACTGCACTCCAGCCTGGGCAACAGAAGCCAGACTCCATCTCAAAACATATACAGAGCATAACTATGTTAAATGAATAAAGGAAATGTCTGGTGATCTCATGGCAGAAAAAATCACTTAGGGACCTGTGAAAATATAGAGATATTATACTCACATTAGAGATCTGGTTACAATGCCAGTGATAAAAATGCATACCTTTTTTTCTTTCTAAATTGAAAAAAATAATATTAAAATAATTTTAAAATATTCTAGGTACCTCGGACACACAACCAGGTGGCACAGATTGAGTTTTCTCTTTTCTGCTTATAAATTCATTGTTATTTTACAACTGAACAGAAAAATCTTATTGAAGGTGCTAGCTTTTATACGGTAATTAAACTGATTCACTATTATGGTGATCCCATAGCTTTGATTTCCTAAATGGACTACAGTAATTTAGATCAGAGATGGTCCAGATGAAAGCACGTATTATCCCATACTCTATGCTGCATGATCATTACTTTCTTTGCTACTATTCTGCTCTCTTCTGTCTCTTTTTTTCCCACATTTGTTTGGCTCTGATCACACTCTCCACACTACCCAGGTCTTTCTCTCTCTCTCTTTTTATTCTCCTATGTTCTTTGGTAAATGGAAATTTTCCCAGTTTTCTTCACAATCTCCCAAGGAAATAAGAGACATCAGAAATGTAGTATCAGGAGTGTGAACAACAGATATTGCTAGATGAGTCTTTAAGAGAAACAAAAAGCCAAACAGATTTGCTAAAACTGCTGTCTGTAGACCTAATGGAAACCTAGTAGAAGGCAGTTAATTATTTCATAACAAATAACACCCTTCCTAATTCCCTAGTTACCCATGGTTTAGGACATTCATCTTAAATGTAATCTATTTAAAAGAATATGTCTCACTTTCACTAATAAAAATTCATGCAGATAGTTAATTGAAAAAATAACCAATACACCAATTATAAAAATATAATATTGTTTATTTTTATTCCATGTGATGTATCAGTAAGGATAACTATGCAGCGGCCCTCTGGTTTCTGTGGCAGTAAGCAATCTATATGCAGTCACCTTGGTAAAAAAAAATTGGTTATTTTTATGATATATTATGCAATTTCCAGAGCAGGTTGATAACACAGAGATAGAATAAATGAATAATAATATTCATTTATTATAATAATATTCACTGCCTAATAATTTAAAAGATTAAATGATAGATGTTAAAAAGGCATCAAATTGAAAATAAAAGAAACTGATATGACCTCTATTGTTTAAGTGGTTCTATTGAATAAAAGCATAACATGAGCATCACAGGCAATTGTTCCCAAGATCAGGTGTAAAATAAAAGGTAAAGTGGAATTTTAAAATCTTTTAACTTAAGTAAAAGTCTTCCACTTTTCTAAATATCTAAAATGCTTAGTTTTTAAAAGTACACCATTGACAAATTCCTCAGAAGTTATTTTCTCTGGAATAAATTTTAATTATCTAGGTCTGAAGTTAAAAGATAAGATTTAAACAAGTTTATGAGTGGAACAATTGAAAGTTGAAAACACAATGTAAATGTAATAAAACAGATTAAGGAAATTTAAAAAGAAAAAAATGTGATAAAAGTACTCAGAAAATGTTTTTCTCTTTTTTTTGAAGAAGAAGAGACTTTTCCATTCTTGAGTGTTACAATATTTAGATCTAAAAATATTTTTTTCTCATTAAATGTTATTTGATAGTTTTTTATGTAATTTTTTTCTACTTGTTTGTACATGTAAATTGGTGATTAATATACAAGTCCTAATTAGTTTACTATCTAATGAACGATAGTATATAGTCCAATGTTTAATGACATCTTACTTTGAAAGAATATATTACAAGTTTTTAGGAAATTTTCTTTATGCCGTATATTTAAGTAAACCACTAAAACATCAGTGACTTGGCAATCTGGAAAAATATGAAATGATGTGATACATCAATCATTCTTAGGAAAAACTAAATGAAAAGTTTACAGCTAGTGGACAATTTCATTATTAAACAAAAATATTTCAACAGTCAACATTGCAATAAACAATTATTATATGCTAAATATTTTAAATACATGCTGTGTGAGGGACGTTTTCCTAATTACATCACTACTGAAATTCTCAGGTTGCAATATCTTATACATTAGTAGTAGTACTATATTTCATTTTATTTGCAATTTTAGTTGCCTTGCAGTTTAAGAAGCCCAAGTATCTTCTGACTAATGGGATTTAAACAATGAAATGAAATCCCTGACTCTAATGCTACTTTGCTTGAAATATTCTCTTTCAGATGATGGCTGAGTGCACCAACTCACTAGGTGCTATTTTTACTTCTGTGATTCCATGGTAACAAATTATCTTCATCTTACCCAGGGTTTCTCACATAAAATCCTCTAAAGTACGGTTGATCTATAGGTAATATAGAACCAAGTAAAATGATTTATTTTTGAGAATGAATTAAAATTAAACAACATGCACTTTGCCCAGAACCTAAGTAGAAAAAAGAAATAACTCTAAGAGAAAGGTTCTAATAATAAATTTGGTTGGCTTGTATCTGGAGAAATTTCAATCCTTCATTTTATATAAACAACTACTTGTTGCCTATACAGTAAGTAAACATACTTTTTTTTTTCAACATATTTGAATGATGTAGGTAAATTATGTTACATAAAGGCTATACATTAAAAGGTAGGAAAAAAATCTAAGTTTTGTACATGCCCCATATTTAGCATTTTTAGAATTACAGTACAATAAAATGTTTTATATGTAGACTTAACATGAAAATTCTTCAAGTTGAGTTCAAAATGAATTCAAATGTTTTATAACAATTGGACCCAGATTTTCTCTGTGAACTCAGTTTTGTATCAAGATAAAGCAAAAAGACTATTCTTTATTTACACTATATTTAATTTTGCTTTAATGCTTATTTTATGATTTCAGAGAGTTGAGATAGTAATTTATAACTTCTTTTTATGTCAGAAATTTAAGATAAAGTTATAGTCTGTAATAGTATATTTTCACGTTTGTTATTTCTTTATATGTGTATACATAATTTACTAAATTATTTCTCTTTCTTTGGATGTATAGGCTATTTCAGTATTTTTCACTTACCAGTAAGATTCTGGTGGCTATCTTCTTGAGTTTAACTTGAGATTATTATCGTAAGTTATTGTTCCTATTACAGTGAGATTCTAAGATGTAGATCATCAGGGTTAACTAACTTGACACTTAAAATATCCTTCCAGATAATGTTGTATCTATTTTCAGAGTTTAGAATACAGGCTATCTCACAAGTTTAGCAAAGCAAACAAGTTCACAGCAAAGTTTTCGTTCAATATGCTGAAGTCCAGCTGCTTCATCTGGTTGGGTGCTGTCCATTGTGATAAAACACAAAACAACCCAGATGAAGCAGGCTGCCACATTCCACCAGACTTACCCTTCAGGATTAAAATCCACTCATGTTTCATTCTGGCCACAGTTTAGATACTGAATGTTCTTTAGATGGCAGAAGGCTACTTTTCTGGATAAAATAATTATTAAAAATTATATCCTAACTATAATAAAGCTGGATTTTTTTTTGACTTTTCTAATTGTACTTGAGGCTAATCAGAAATATATTGGAGAAACTCGTTTGGCATTTTTCCTAGGAGGAATGATAACCATCCGAAAATGACGTAAACAGTGATATATTGACAACAACACACATGGCAAAGATTAGAATTTGATCACTTACAAGCAATTCCTAGTAATAGCTTTACAGAAAAAAAAAACAAAAAACTTGATATTTGACATATTCAAAGAACTACATATTATAATAGCTTTTCAAAGGAAAAAAGCTTGCTTTTTAAAAACATGTTTTAATTTTTAAATACTTTTATATTTACAGAAGACTTGCATAGTGAGTACAAAGAGATTCCATATACCTTTCACCTAGCATCACTTAGTGTTAATACCTTATATAATTGTGGTACCTTTATTAGAACTAGGAAATTCACACTAAGTAAATTACACTGTTAAGTAAATGGCAGGCTTTTCTTAGAGTTCACTGATTTTCCCAATGTTCTTTGTCTTTTCTGGTATCAAACTCATGATACTGTGCTGCATTTAGTTGTCATGTTTCAGTCTCTTCCAATCTGTGACCATTTTTCCATTTTTCCTCATTTTTCACGACTTACACTTTTGAAGAACACTAGTCAGATACTTTTTCAGAAGTCCATCAATTTGTGTCTTTCGAATGTTTTCTCATAATTATACTGAGATTATGCATTTGGGGCTAGAAACCTACAGAGGTGATGTGATCTTCACATAGCATCTTAACAGGAGGTACATTTACTTTATAAAAATAATACAGAATAACAAGGAAGAATATAGAAGATGATGAAATTAACATTGTGGGGCAAAATCGTCTTTCTTAAGTATGATTATTACATTTGAAACCAAAAAATAACTGGAGTCAGACAATAAAATAATGAAGGAAAGAAGCTGAGTTATTTGTGCTGATGTATAATCCTGATCACTCACTTTAGGGGCTTTTATTTTTAAATATAATTCTGTTCCAATAGAAAGATTTGATAGTTTATAATAGAGACAGATAATTCAATCATATAAACATGACTTTGACTAAAATCATCATGAACATTTCAGAAAACAGTACTTCTTTACTGTTAATGTACAGTTATATTATAAATACTGAAAATAATTAGGGTAGTATCTATTAAAGGTTGACACATTGCATAACTACCTATGATACATTTTTCATAGGTAGTTACATACATATACATAAAGAATTTGAAAATTCTTTATGGTTTATTGCACAAAATATCTTCTGAGGGATAACAGTAGAAATCAGTTAACTGACTTGAAATTAATTAAATTCACAAATTAACCATTATACTTCACAGTGTGTAAAACCTACAGATTTCCAAAGTGTGATGTACATGCTGATTTGGTGTTAACAGTCAACTCTATGCACACATTTCTACTTGTTGAATTGAATGTTTACTAAGATTCTATCTTGTTGGTTCGCACATGGCTTCATATAATTGAGTATGCTGTGGCATTACATAAATTAATTAAATATTATGTACACCTAAGATTTGCAGTGAAGGTGATAAGAATATAAGGAAGCCACTGAAAATAATTTCAAATTCAATGTGGATAAAAAAACTGTAAATGAGAAAATGCCTCATAAATACTTTAATAATTGTGCTATAAGAATAAGAAAATATATTTAAATTATAGATCTAACTTTTGTGGGTTTTTTTTTTTTTTGATATAACTTAAAAAAAAACTGAGAAATCATTTGTGAGGTAAAAAAGATATGGACAGCAATAAGTCCTTACCTCTATATTGAAAGATAGGTAAGTGAAAATACATTCAAGTAGTATAAGTTTAAATTGTAAAGAAATTGTTAAAAATTCTTGTCATGCTTAAACAAAGTTAAATTTAGAGACATGCTTGAAATATTCCATTACTTAAATATCCTCTTCTTTATTTACCTGTTCACTCATTTAATAAATGTTTACTATTTATCTATTACATGACATTATTTTCAATATTAGAAAAGCTTATATTAGCATAGCCAACATTCGTGTGAAACACAGTTCAATTTGGAAAATATTAAATAATATAAAAACCAGTCACATTAAGGTTATATAGAAATAACACAGAGTAACCAGTGAGAATATAATGAATGATGAACTTAACATTATGGGGTTAAAATGGTCTTTGTTAAATATGATTATTACATTTGAAACCACAGAATAAGTGGGTTAGATAATACAATGATAAAGGAAAGTAGCTGAGAAAATAACAGAAGGAAAGGCTCTGACTAGGGAGAGAACTTGGATCGTTTGTGGAACTGAAAGCAGAACTTTATGTGAGGAGTAGTGCTAAGGTGAAGACTGGAAGAGCAGTATCTACAGAGCAGTGCCTGTGGTGGCCAATGGGAAACCACTGAGATGGAGCCTGCCATGGGAGTCAAAGGGTAAATGGAGTGAGCAGTGCATATGGAAATAAATGGAAAAATAAATGGAAAACAAGATGAAATATCTTGTGGTGAAGAATGGAAAGCACCATGTGTGAGGCTCTGGTGAAGATTGGAAGAGCACTGTGAGTAGGTCATGCCCCTTCTTGTTAAAAATAATAAATTCACTTAAACTGAGCTTAAGAATTTCAGTGCATTAAAACATACTAAATGAGTGAAGCAGTAGACCAAAACTTACTAAAACTTATTAAACTTATTAACTTATAAAACATATTAATTAGAGTAATATGTGTAAACTTTTCAAAAACTGAGAGTCAGTAGTAGGCAAACCAGTAGTCGTTTCTAGAATGCTCAAATCACTATTAAAAGCACAAGTGACCCAATAGAAAAAAAGGCAAAAACAAAACAAAACAAAACAAACAAAAAAAACAGGCACTTTACCAAGGAGAAAATACACATGGCCAAGAAACACATTTTTAAAAATTCAGTTTTGTTAATAATCAGGAAATAAAAATTTCAATGATATACCTCAAATACACATCAGATGGACAAAAAATGCAATGACTTCATATACTAAACTGTTTTGGGGATAGAGATACATCCTGAAATTCCTTGAACACTGCTAGTGAAAGTGTATTTGGAAAACAATTTTGCATTAGATAATAACAGCTGGTTATTCTCATTCAATGTAATCCAGCTATTTCATTCTTAGACATATAACCTGAAAAGAGTCTCATAATGGCCCGTGAAGAGATAGTTACAATAATACTCATGGCAGCGTTTCTTCTATTCCAAAATGCTGTAAATGTTTCTCAACATTAGATTGGAAAAAAGGAATTGTGGTCTAGTCATAAAATAGAATAATGAAAGCAATGACAATTAATGAGTACTGCATACCACACTACATACCACTGCGTTTTACACATATTTCACAATATGTCAGTATAGGTGATTACAAACATAATTGAGGAAAAGAAGAAAATCACAAAAGAAAGTTTACAGATGAACACTTTCCTAAATGGCATTTTGAGGAACTCTAAGTAGGGACTCTCTTCCTGACAAAATAACCACAGTTGGTGAAAATTAAACACACAAACAAATAATGGTGTATAGTCTCTGGAAACAGTAATATAGGCATACAACAAATGGAGAAATATATATTCAAGAGCATCTACTCACTCTCAGAAAGAACATAGCCACTTTCACTCTGCATGCCACCATCCCATCTCAGCATAACGGAGCCTCCACTCTGGACTGCTGTGTCTGTGGTCCATGCCTATGGTATCTTCCCAGGAGATGCAGGCTATCTGCTGTTCCCCACCCCAGCACTGAGAATGTAGATATGTTTTTTATCTACAGAACCCACACTGGTAGGTTGGAAGTTTCATCTCAGGCCTGGAAGATGGAACATACTGAGATGTTGATCGCCCTTGCCCCAACTTGCTTGTGTATCAGGGTTCCACACAAGAAGAGACAAGTTAGGAAAACTAGAAGCCACCACCTATGCCTCCACCCAACAACAAGCTCTTAAAGCAGGCGTGTCACTCCAAGAGAAGCAGGGGACTGTCCTCACCCCCAGCTCTGGAGCAGTGAAGCACAAATTTAGCACAGGATGACAGGTGAGCTGTAAGAACAGAGAGCTCTGGAGCTCTCTCCAGAGTAAATAAATTTATTTGTTAAGTGATTGACATGAGACTGATAGTTTCAAGAGAGCAAAAAGCTAAACTTTTTTTTTTTTACCAGTTTATATATATTACAAAATGGCAGTTACTTATCCACCAACCTAATTGGTGCAATGGAATTATATAGCCAAGAAGAACTTTCGTATGGTTAGAACAAACTTCAAAGATTGATCTAAGAAAGTACCACTGAAAAGGAAACTTAATTTAATTTAATTGGATCATAACGTGTAGATGTATGCCCTAAGACATTGTCAAAAACAATAGAGAAATCATCCAGCAATTGGTGAAGCCTAAGTTTGGTGTGTTGCCATGAGATGTCAACAAATTAACAGGGAAGTCAGAGAAAGAGACAAAGACAGCCCTGCTAAAACCACTGTCATCACTGAGTGACTCACATGCTCAAGATTATACCCTGGAAGGAATGAGATGAGAGAGAGAAAGGAACAGAAAAAGAAAATCAAAAAATAATGACTGAAAACTTTCAAAATTTGAAGAAAAAAATCTTAATTTTTCAATTTCTTCAAGAAAATCCAAGATTCTCAACAAACCCTTAGAAAGAGAAAAGAAAATAAATTCACACCCTGACTCATCATAGTAAAATGCTAAGAGACAAAGATTTTCAAGAAAATCTTGAAAGCAGTAACTTGTTTTACTCATTAGGTACAAGGGAACTCCAATAAGATTAACAACTGACTTCTCATCAGTAAACATAGAGGCCAGAAGGGGTGCGATGACTTATCCGAAGTACTGAAAACAAAGAAACACACACAAAAGAGTCCAAAGGGACTCTTTGATCAAGCAAAATTTCATTCAGAAATGAACGTGAAATAAAGAAATAAAAACATTTCCAGACAAATAAAAACTCATAGATTTTATAGCTAGCAGGTAATACTCACAAGAAATACTAGAAAAAAGTTCCTTGGGATTAAGAATAATTTACCTGAGAGAGTAATTCAAACACATGTTAGAAATTAAGAGAACCAATAATGCTAATTACAAAAATTTAACACCTGGTAAAAATGCACCTTAATTTTCCTGTCTTAACTGATTTAAAAAGCAATTTTATATAACAATACACGTATAATTGCATTGTGGGGCCTATAGAATTAGAATATGCTTAGCAATAACAGGACAAACGATGTGAGTAGGAGAAAAATTGCACTGAAGTAAAACTTAACACTAGATGGTAACTTGAATTCAGAAAAACAAATACAGGAAACCAGAAATGGTCAATTAGAAGGACAATATAAAAAATTCTGTTAATGTTTACTTGCCTTCCTTATTTTTTCCTTCTACCTTCTTCAAAAGATACAATATTATCTAAAGCTATAGTTATAACAGTATATTTTTGGGTTTCCACATATGTGTGTGTGTGTGTGTGTGTGTGTGTGTAAAACATGAATAACAATAGGACAAATGAGAAAAAGGAAATTACACTATATAGAGCTAATGCTTCCATTTCTTGCTGGAATTAAACCAGTATACACTAAAGTCAGTTCTGATAAGTTAAATTATAAGTCCTAGAATAGTCTCTCTCTCTCTATCTCTCTCTCTCTCACACACACTATTATATATATTATACATATATATGACATACATATATATACAATGGAAAAGTCATTAAAGGAATCAAAATACTATAGTAGAAAATACCTGCTTAGTTCTCAAGAAAGTAATAAAGGAAGGATATACAAGTAAACATAAGGAAAAATATAGGCAATAAAATTTAAAATAGAAAACTAAATCTAACTATATCATTACTAACACTAAATTAGAATCAATTAATACAATAAAAAAGCAAAGATCTTTTTTTTTAAAGATCTATTCTATACTGTCTTCAGGAGAAACACTTGAGACTTAAAGGTACAAATAAGTTGAAGATATAAAGGTTTAAAAAGATAAATCATGCAAAAGCAGCTGTGAGAAAATCGGAGTGGCTATATTAATACCTGATGAATTCAACTTCAAAACAAAAAGTGTTATTATAGAAAAAGAGAAATAGTGACTGAAGGTTCAATCTATCAGAAAGGTACAGTAATTATAATATACATACTCCTAATAACCCAAACATGTATAAAGCAAAAAGTGGCAGAATTGAAGGTAGATATAGATAATACAGCAATGATTTTGTTTGAAACATCAATACCTCATGTTCACTAAAGGATAGAACAAGTAGGCAGAAGATCAATAAGAAAACAGAAGACTTGAACCAACACTATAAACCAAGCAGACCTAACACAAATCTCTGTAACACTCCATCCAAAAGGAATGAAATGTACATTCCTCTCATGTGCACATGGGTCGTTCTGTAGTGTAGATCATATTGATAGGCCTTTAAACAAGTCTAAATAAATATAAAAAGATTGGAATTATAAAAATGATGTCCTCTGAGAACAGTAGAGGAAAATGAAATAACAGAAGGAAATTTGAAAAATAAAGAAATATATGGAAATTAAGCAACACACTCTTATATAATCAATGAGTCAGATATGAAATCACAGAGTAAATTAGAAATTACTTTGATATGAATTAACATACCAAGGCCTGTAGGGATTCATATAATTCAATGCATATAGGGAAATTTGTACTTTAACATGTATATTTAAAAAGGAAGAAAGATTTCAAATCAGGAATCCAACCATCCGCCTTAAGATACTAAAAAAAAAAGAACAAACTAAATTTTAAAAAGCAGAGAAAGAATATAACAAAGACTAAAGTGGAAAGCTATAAAGTGCAGAACAGAGAAACAATAGAGGGAATCATGAAACTAAAAAGTAGTTTTTTAAAAGATTCAAAAAATTAGTAAACATTAGCTAGACTGACCAAGAAAGAGTAAGAAAGTTCAAACACATTCGAAAGCTAGCAGAAGGCTAGAAATAACTAAGATCAGAGCAGAACTGAAGGAGATAGAGACACAAAAAACCCTCCAAAAAATCAATGAATCCAGGAGTTGGTTTTTTGAAAAGATCAACAAAATTGACAGACCACTAGCAAGACTAATAAAGAAGAAAAGAGAGAAGAATCAAATCGACGCAATTAAAAATGATAAAGGGGATATCACCACCAACCCCACAGAAATACAAACTACCATCAGAGAATACTATAAACACCTCTACGCAAATAAACTGGAAAATCTAGAAGAAATGGATAATTTCCTGGACACTTACACTCTTCCAAGACTAAACCAGGAAGGAGTTGAATCCCTGAATAGACCAATAGCAGGCTCTGAAATTGAGGCAACAATTAATAGCCTACCAACCAAAAAAAGTCCAGGACCAGATGGATTCACAGCTGAATTCTACCAGAGGTACAAGGAGGAGTTGGTACCATTCCTTCTGAAACTATTCCAATCAATAGAAAAAGAGGGAATCCTCCCTAACTCATTTTATGAGGCCAACATCATCCTGATACCAAAGCCTGGCAGAGACACAACAAAAAAAGAGAATTTTAGACCAATATCCCTGATGAACATCGATGCAAAAATCCTCAATAAAATACTGGCAAACCGGATTCAGCAACACATCAAAAAGCTTATCCACCATGATCAAGTGGTCTTCATCCCTGGGATGCAAGGCTGGTTCAACATTCGCAAATCAATAAACATAATCCAGCATATAAACAGAACCAAAGACAAGAACCACATGATTATTTCAATAGATGCAGAAAAGGCTTTTGACAAAATTCAACAGCCCTTCATGCTAAAAACGCTCAATAAATTCGGTATTGATGGAACATACCTCAAAATAATAAGAGCTATTTATGACAAACCCACAGCCAATATCATACTGCATGGGCAAAAACTGGAAAAATTCCCTTTGAAAACTGGCACAAGACAGGGATGCCCTCTCTCACCACTCCTATTCAACATAGTGTTGGAAGTTCTGGCTAGGGCAATCAGGCAAGAGAAAGAAATCAAGGGTATTCAGTTAGGAAAAGAAGAAGTCAAATTGTCCCTGTTTGCAGATGACATGATTGTATATTTAGAAAACCCCATTGTCTCGGCCCAAAATCTCCTTAAGCTGATAAGCAAATTCAGCAAAGTCTCAGGATACAAAATTAATGTGCAAAAATCACAAGCATTCTTATACACCAGTAACAGACAAACAGAGAGCCAAATCATGAATGAACTTCCATTCACAATTGCTTCAAAGAGAATCAAATACCTAGGAATCCAACTTACAAGGGATGTAAAGGACCTCTTCAAGGAGAACTACAAACCACTGCTCAGTGAAATAAAAGAGGACACAAACAAATGGAAGAACATACCATGCTCATGGATAGGAAGAATCAATATCGTGAAAATGGCCATACTGCCCAAGGTAATTTATAGATTCAATGCCATCCCCATCCAGCTACCAATGAGTTTCTTCACAGAATTGGAAAAAACTGCTTTAAAGTTCATATGGAACCAAAAAAGAGCCCGCATCTCCAAGACAATCCTAAGTCAAAAGAACAAAGCTGGAGGCATCACGCTACCTGACTTCAAACTATACTACAAGGCTACAGTAACCAAAACAGCATGGTACTGGTACCAAAATAGAGATATAGACCAATGGAACAGAACAGAGTCCTCAGAAATAATACCACACATCTACAGCCATCTGATCTTTGACAAACCTGAGAGAAACAAGAAATGGGGAAAGGATTCCCTATTTAAT